>NC_046318.1:31321942-31486942 GCF_009819535.1 Lacerta agilis
ATTGCTATTACTTTTCTCTTAGAAATTGGGGGGGGGGCTGATTTTCTCTAAACTGACTAGGCAAACATCATTTTAAATCGGAATAAATACAAATGAGCCTTCACAGAAGTACTACAGAAGGTGAACAAGTGAGTCTCACGAAGTTGCTTACTAGCTGTATATTGTAAAATTGTCATAGAACTAAAAAGTAAAACAATTTATTTTGTACTCAAGCCTTAAAACCATAAGCACTATCTCTGCCGTATTTATAACACTATTTTACCAAATTAGTACGTATGGAGTGAAACTGGATTCTGCACTTTGATATTAATGGCAGCAGTATAAAACAAAGGTAACAGTGCACAATAGAAAGTAAAGTAGCAAAGGTTCATGCAAGCTTTATCCTATTCACTGAACTTTTAGATTTAAGCGATGGGAAACTATCCTTTCTATGATAATAAAAGCTTAAAAACAGTATTCACTATAAAGCTTAAGGAAAGGAGAATGAATTAGTGCTCAGAGGCTGATCTACTTCAGTTTACAATTCTAATACATATTTACTTTTCATATTAACTTTTTTTTACAATTGCTAGTGTCAATGTTTCATACGTATTTTTCATTTTTCTAAAGTAATGAGACTATGGAGGCTGGAGAAAATAACTGCACACTTCGCTGTTTAGTTTTCTGAGCCACTCAACAAATGGACATTTGGAGATAGTGATTACTAGCAATTTAAACCAGCAACTTGTTCCCTAAGTTACTTACTCCACAGTCATACATCAGAAAAAACTTGAATCCTTTATATTGCAAAGGGCCAATTCTTTCTCAGACCACTCTTAGCCAAATATATGTGACAGTTCATATCCATATATATGGCCAAGGCAGTTCAGTAAGTCCATACATATTAGGTTTGGAGAACAAGATAAAAGATTCAGCCCTTGCCACCCTAGCTACATAGTTAAGAAAGCTCAACCATGGCTGGAGCTACCGGTATGTTGCAATTGACAAACCACAGCTTGAGAATAGCCTACAAACAAGAATATGAAACTTTTGAGATGAAATAGGGCTTCACTTCATGATTTACCCTAGCTATGGTTTGGTGTGATGTCTGGATTGAAAAACCACCTCTAGAGGTCACTACTCTTAGAGGCTAGATAGCATCTTAAAAAGCAGAGACATCACCTTGCCGACAAAGGTCCGTATAGTTAAAGCTATGGTTTTCCCAGTAGTGATGTATGGAAGTGAGAACTGGACCATAAAGAAGGCTGGTCGCCAAAGAATTGATGCTTTTGAATTATGGTGCTGGAGGAGACTCTTGAGAGTCCTATGGACTGCAAGAAGATCAAACCTATCAATTCTTAAGGAAATCAGGCCTGAGTGCTCACTGGAAGGACAGATCCTGAAGCTGAGGCGCCAATACTTTGGCCACCTCATGAGAAGAGAAGACTCCCTGGAAAAGACCCTGATGTTGGGAAAGATGGAGGGCACAAGGAGAAGGGGACGACAGAGGACGAGATGGTTGGACAATGTTCTCAAAGCTACCAACATGAGTCTGACCAAACTGCAGGAGGCAGTGGAAGACAGGAGTGCCTGGCGTGCTCTGGTCCATCGGGTCATGAAGAGTCGAACACGACTAAATGACTAAGCAACAACACTCTTAGAGGCTGGAGTGATGAGCAAATTAAAGTAGGCGAAGGTCCACACCACTGTATGGTTCTCAACTACAGACACAAACCAAGTTTTGGTCCAATGTCTAAACTGAAACATATTGTCACCATATAATTCTATATTATGTTAGACATATGCATACAGGAGTAAGTTCCCAGTAAATGTGCTTAGGGTTGAAGTACAGATAGTGTTTAAAGGAGAATGTTGCAACTAATTCATATGGCCATTTTTAAAAGAGACAAAGTGGTTTGGAGTACAGGAGTTGGATGAGGGAGGTGTAAACATAAATTCTGCTCCGCCATAAAGCTAAACAGAAGGTAGCTTTCAACAAGTCACTCTTTCTCCCTCAGTCTAACTTACCTCACAGGGTTGTTGAGGAAGAGCTGAAGGCACACATCCCTTAGCTTTGTTGAGGAATAGTGTATCAATATGATAAAATAGTATTTTACCAATGCGATAAAGTAATATTTTCAGAAGTCTGAGAAAGAATTATTGGAAAGAATTATTTTTCTTTCCAAATTAAAACCCATATTCTGATAGTTTACAATTATTTCTCCAGATTACCTTTGACCCAATTCTATCACTTAACAGGAAATGAATGGAAAACTAAATTCCATGTTGTGCTCTGATTACTGAGACTGTATCTACCTTTTAATTTCTAGTCTACTGGCACCAAAATGAGAGATGCTTCTTCAAGCCTATTTAAAATGAGAGATAATGAAACTGATTTTTTTTTAAAAAAAAACAAACCACCTGATTTTACAATACTTCTAAAAATCATCATAATTTTCAAAAGAGATTTTTCTTAAAGTTTCATCTGAAGAAAGCTCTTAATACTGAAAATGTTTATCGTGGTTCATAATAACTCACTAACAGGAAAGGTGCATCGATTTTGGAGCACAGTTTATAGAAATTAGATGATTCTAAGGATTCCCTACTTACGTTCTACAAAAGGTTAACAGAATTCACTTTCATTAAAGGTTTAGAATCATAATGTGCAGTTTACTCTGCACATTCTAATGAATTTCACGATCATCTAAAAGTACGAATCTTCATTCAGTCCATTGAGGTGTGCCTATAAATAAATACTGTTTTACACTGAAACAATCATCTGCAAAAAATTGTACAAGAGAAAATAACAGGCTTCTGAAAATTTATAACAATTTTTAAAAATGCAATAATGTAATACACTGTGATGCAGTTTGTAATTAATTTTTTCTCCTTCTTTTTGATTATTCAAATCAAAATCCCCATGGAGCCAGCCTTTCCCATCGATTTTAAAAAGAATTCGCTCTAGTCTTTGATGGAAATAGCCCATAACAACATTTTGTTGCCTTAAACATTCAAATGCTGCTTATACATGTCTCTCTGGGGCAAGTTTAAACTCTGATTATATTCAGCACTCTCAACCCTATCTTTTAAAAAAGCCAAAAAGATATGCAATATATATTTCTATTAATAGGAATATACTTTTGAAATGACCTGTTAATTTACAGTGCAGCACTTCATCTTAAATTTTTTATTAGCTTATTCTGAGGAAGTTTCTTACATTCTGATTGTAAACTAGTTTGGGTTCGGTCTATGTGAGAGATTCAACGAGTTGATGTGGAGAGAATATATCTGTATTCATGTCATACGCAGCCAAATCCACAGCCATAGTTCAGTCAAAATATTTGGATTAAAGCCAATAAGAATCTAAGGTGCCTGGATTGTGGACTGGGTTCTAGACAGGGAATGTCAGTAAAAACTGGTACTCCAGTAATTCCAGTTACCTGCATGGAGCAATACTACTATGAGTAGCTACTAAATTGCCTTTAAGGGTCAAATGTTTAGGTAGAAAGCAACACATTCCTATATGAAACATATACATCTCTGCAGAGAGGGAGATGAGAGATGGAGCAAAGGAGGGAGGAAGAGGGGGGGAGCCAATGTGCCCCCAATTTTGGCATATTTCCCCCTGCGTACAAAGAGGTTTAGCACACCATGTCCCAGCATCTACTAGAGCAAGCTGTATTTGTGCAGTTTGCAAGCAGTACAAGTTCTCCATTAGAATCAGAAGGGCCTGACAGAAATGCAACAGGGACTGTATGCTTTCCCATTATTAAGGAATAATCTTACATGTTAAGAATAAAGAAGAACTGAAATCCTAAAATATGCACTATTTGCAGAGGGCAGTACTAAAACAAATGTCACATCCGCTTTTACTTGCCGCTGCTGGCCCTGCAGTGTTTGTATTTGCAGGACAACGCTCTCTAACCCTCAAGAGCCCACTTTTGCCTTTTCTTGTTCCCCTACCTGCTCTCAAATATTTTTATGTGTACAGGCACGAAAGACCGTCCGGTTTATGTTCCAGTATTTCCTAAAATAAATGGCACAGAAAACTATTCTACCCTGAGTAAGCTTTGTCTCCGTATTCTAATTTTGCAAACAAGACCCTTTACAATTATTATTTACCCAGGCCATGACAATTTACGTACAATTTAAAATAGCATTCTCTGAGGAAATCCTGTTCTTAATGCTAATTTTGCTTCCCACGGCATCTTAAACTTTTATGTCAATTTCACAATGGGCATTGGTTATCAACAGGATAATTTGTTTTTGTAGTATCAGAAATGTTTTTACTGTTGTTGTTAATATGCTTTACATGACTTATTCACCTGCTGTTGGTTGTAAACCAAGGAAGTACAAAAGCATTGGGGTGGATTCAAACATGGTAATTCATGGAGGAGATGCTTCACAATCAATGAGACTTAAGTTGGTCATGACTAACTTAAGTCCCACCGATCTCAGTGAGTCTACTCTGAGGATAATTTAAGTTCAATTCACTATGCATTATTTCTACACTATTGAAAGTGATAAACAAATTGTAACAAATCCATTCAGCATACAAATGATGAAAAATCTTACATTAATTTTGAAATATTCATTTTTCCCCAAAGGAAAAAATCCTTAGCAAACTTGAAGATACAATGAAAATAGCTTTAAAACCGAAAAACAGGCTCATGAAACTATAATATACCTTAAACTATGGGCATTAGCCAATTTTTCAACTAATTAAACTTTCTGATTCTCAATGGCTACTGAAATAAAGATCGGCAGGTTGTACACATTCAGATTGTCGGAATGACAAAATATTTTTCCGCAGTGTTTTCAAACATAACTTTACTTATCAAAATCTATTTTGTGTCAGTATAGATGCTCAGTTATCTTTTAATGTGCATGTTCCTTAACTGAACAGCTATCAACATCTAATATCATTCATTCACTATAGATAATTAATACTACTCTTTTGCTTTAGCTATGTTATCTCTTAAAATAAACATCACATTAAAAAATAACTTTTATTTTCTCTCAAATTAATTCTTTTTAACTCTTTTTATGATAGCTTTGAATCCCATAAAGAAAGATGAATTATCACATACTGAGCCCAAGCTGTGAAACAGGAGGAGACAAATAGAGACCCCTACTGTGTTTAACAATGTAGAAGAAATTCCACACTCAATAGAAAAATTTCTACCCTTTTTCCACAGGCCACATAAACTGATAATATGAATGTGAACAGTGGAGGGCACTCTTGCTATGCAAAACTTTACATTGACCCGGTATACTTATTTTGATCTATTCAGTGGCCTAAATTTCACTATTTAACAGCCACCTGTGGCACAGTCACTAACTGCTTTCTGCTTAAAACAAATGCAACATCCAGCCAGCCACTAGGGCATTTCTCTGCACATATAAAGAACACAGCAAGCACTTTACATTTTGTTTTGACTAACTGCAAAACGGTAAGTATCATATATTAAAATGTTAGCAGTGTATTTTTAGAAGCAGGTGGAAAGCAATGGTGCACAATGATCTGGCGAAGTTTAAATACTGCACGTATTCAGTTGTGCCAGGATTTGTAATTCATTGCAAGCTAGTTCGTGTTTCCAGTACCCAAACACAGGTGACACAAACTTTTATTAAGAGCTAATGCAACATTAAGGTTTAATTGCTGATGTGTATCAAGTGACGAATTATTAAATACTGCATAATAGGGGTCTAAAAAATGTAAGAGATCACTTTTTAATGCGACTTTCCAGCTTCAGATACTGTTCACAAAACAAAAGCTAACATCTAACCCATTTTGACGCTTACAAGTTTGAGAGCACGAGAAACGGAATACCAGTTTGATAACACAGAACCTTCTGTAGAAGCATATCCACTCCTGCCACGCTGACAGCATCGTAGCTATTTGCATAAGTGCATGGTTGCAATATCAGGCCTGAACTCCAGCCTCGAAATACAGTGTTATCTCACCGATCTAGCTCTCCACAGATAACTATCCTATATAAATAAAGTAATATAACCACTAACAAACCAACTGGGTCAGTTGCCATCATCCTTGTGAAACATTAATATACATAGAAAGTGAGATGGATGACCAACAAAGTCGCTTCGATTAAGCAAAATAAAACTGCATCAGCTCTGGCAAGGTTAATTAAGGAATTCAAAGCTACATAAAAGAAGGCTCCCCCCGCTTCTTTAGAACTGTAAACACTTGTGTCGAACTAGATGGGGCATTTGATAAGCTGCACATAATGTACCAAAAACTCAGACGGATCTCTAGTTAACACTCAGAGTCGGTGTTAACACTTAACAGAACAAGTGGTAAGCCGCGCTGCCAAGGTCAACTGCACAGATGTACTAATTGTATTATGAGCTTGACATCTAGTGGCCACCCCTGGCAGGGCAAAGCAGGCAAAGGTTAAATCAGCAAACCTTGTCAAAGCACTTCTAACTACCCACCCTCAGGGAGAGTCCATCGGAAAGCTTGCTGGCACTCCACACAATCCCACCTTTTCACCGACAGCAAACAAAAAAGAGACTCTGCAATACACTCAGCACCAAAGCACAGAAAACAGAAAAGGGGGTGGTCTCGAATGCTAAACATAACATATGTACATCTTCAGCACAAGGAGAAGGAAAGCATTCCTTTGCAAAATATGCAGACCTATTGTCTTTCATCGGTGCATATTATTCCATCCTTAGCTCAAAAGTCTAAACTTTTTACAAGAACTGCTTTTGAGTTCTGCTTAGGTATTGCTGCTGCAACATTCATTCATGATTAGACAAAAGAATCACCCACAGTATGATTCTTTGATGATAAAGTATTTTTATTTTTATTTTACAAAAAGAACCATTGATATTTTATATTTTCTACAGTACTTGTGTGACATGACTTGTCACTGCCTTTGGCAACTATCCAGCACTTGCTCTATGATAATAAAAAAACACACCCATGGATCTCAAAGTGGTCTACTCTCAAACAAGTTTAGGAGGAGACTATGTATGCGCACCTTGTTTCCTTTCCACTGCTTGAGTTCATTTTCCTAGAAAGCACTCTCAAAAACTCCATCCAAACTACTTACTGAATACAAATATTTAAAGTAAAAGAAGTGAAATTATTCATATAAAAATGTAACTGCAGCAGACATTTTGCACTATTAGGTGAGCATAGTTTTGAATCTATCTACTGCTTACTGTTGAAGCTATTTTTAACTAAACCTTCACTATTTGTATTTTTCACCTATTATATATAGTTCAAAATATGACAGAAATTATTCAACATCCTAGTACATCTGTTTTATTATCCAAAGCTGAATGGGTTCTGCCCTTGTTGCTGTTTTTTAAATGCTTACTAGACATGCTAGTGTGGCTTTGGCATTCAGTTAACAAACCAAATCTTAAAATCCTGTGTTTAAATGGATGACGCGCACAATTTTGTTTAGGCTGATTCGAATTTCAGAATATTAGTGTGTTAAAACACTCTAAGTATCTGCTTTAAGAATATATATGATCCTGGGGAAAAATCATTTTGGCTAGAAAAGTGATCAGCATTCCAATATGAACATCCAGCTTATATTAATTGCACAGAGGTGATTGTAATGATTTTTCAAATAAAATTAAATGTTTCTTATTCATGAAAGGCATATGTTTCACTGCCTCCTTGAAGAGGCATATCTGGGATTAATAGCACAAAAGAATTTGAGGCTTTTTAGTCCGCTTTATCATTTGCATACTAAAATAATAAACTAGTAAATTTAATTTCTGCTATTAAACCATGCTTTTGGAGGGGTTTTTGAATAGATATGAAATAGGAATGAAATTATTATAATGCAGCCATCTATAAGTCTACAAGTACAAGCAAAATAAGTTAATTGTCTTTCCTCATGCCAACAGTTAATCAGCAAATCTTGTAAAGGCTTATTTTTAAACTGCAAACCAAACAAACCAATGGCCTAATTATTATTTATTTTCCAAGTAGAAAGCTTGGGAAAAGTCACACAATTTCATATTTAATTCAGGGCTTAGTGTTACTTCTAATGCTCTTAAGAGTATTACAGGTTACAGAATAGTATAACGTAATACCCACACTTCTTTATCTACATAATTTTAATGGACATTAGCAAGTATGCTACAGGCCCACATCTACAAAATAACTGGCTATATTACAATGAACTGAGGGCAGGGGAAAAAAACAACCCCAAATGTCTAATACAGTACTGAAGTGAGCCAAAATATTTATATTACTAAAGGTATGCCTTTATCTGTCTGTCTGGACATATATATTTCTATATCTATTTCAAATGTATCAAAATTATGAGCATAATTTCAAGAGCAATAATATCAATGTATGACACACACACACACACACACACACATACTGTATAGCACAATACAAATGTATTTTTATTAGCCATGTAACATTATAGTAAGAGTTGGTTCCTACTACACGTAAGCTAAGCAATAATTACTGTTACCTTAAAAGGTACAAAATACATTCTTGAAATTTCTTCTAATAATTATTTTTGAGGCCATCTCTGATCAGTTATCATCCACTAGAAAACGCTTAGGGGCTCCCTCCTCTTCAACATTGTCACTGCATTTGGGTTAAAGTGTGTGCAACATTCCCATTTGCTGTAACAAAACAAAACTGTTCTGTAATGCTAGTAATCTGTTGATTTAGAGATAATCATTTAACTGGGGATGTAGAGTCTCCTGATATTTGAGATTAAACTCATTCAGCATAGAGAACAGCAAATTCACCATATTGGGTTTTATAACAACTCCTTCAGTTATTGTGCTACTCTTTATAATGACCATTTCTTTCAATATGGCACCATTTAAAACGTTTAGCGCATAAATACCTTTCACTCACTACTTGTCAGCATAAACCGCTATACAGATTCTAATTAATCGCTGCATGCAAGCATTCGCTCTCCAAATTGCCAAAACTATCTTTTCCACAACAAACATTTCAAAATATCACTTTGCGATATTCTGAGTGGTTTTCATACTTCTCAGAATGCTCTGCTTCGTGTAATAAAGTTGCACTGCACTGTAGTTCAAGCTGACTTCAACAATTATTTATTGTATTGCTAAAACTTCCTATTGTAACACTGCCACCTAAATTGACTGGCCTTCGTATAACTTTAAATGTGGCCTAATGTTTATCTTCCACTATGTCAAACTGTCAGGTTTCTTTTTGCTACTGTGTAACATAATATCTGCCAGGAAAAGGAGCATTCACACTTAATAGCTTTCCTTAATGAAAGTAGTTTTCAAATGCAACATTAAATGTGATTGTGTGTGTGTGTGTATGTGTGTGTGTAGCTATACACAAACACACATATGAAATAGGCAAGCTTTATAGACTTAGCAGCAGATTAAGCAGTTATGTTATATAAAAGACTAAGTAGTTAAAAATACTAATGAGAATGAAGGTTGAAATATATTTAGATTATAGAGTATTTTTGGGGGGGGGGGAATGCTGCAAGTGTTCTTTTTGCGTGCTATAAATGGTGAGAGCTAGTTTTTGGCCTGTTGCAAAACAAGAGCCAGGAACTGTGGCAATGCCTTGACTATAACTGTAAACTACAATGATGAGAGCTGACTTTATAAGATACGTTTGAACTCTTATGAACTCTCTTTAAAGAGAAAAAAAATACTTAAACGTAAAAAAATGTGTAAATGATGAGCACCAAACTCATGTGCCTGCAAAATACAGCAATTTATGTACCTCCCTATATTCCTGTTTCTGAAAATGAAAGTGCAACATGCAAGCAGGGCTACTCCAGCTCATTACTAATCCCTTACAATAATGTTTTACTCTATGAATTAAGATATATTAAAAAGGGACATAGAGCATTCTGATTACAACATTCTAAAGCAGAGAAGTATTTACATTGTTGCGTTTTAAGGGCTGCTGTGAAAGCCGATTTTGAGCTATTCAGGGACCACAATAATAACGCTTTTAAAATTCCTCACTGGGATGCAATGTAGTCCTTTTGATGGAAAGACTGTCTTTCTCATTCGGCAGAAATAAATCCATTCATTTGATCATGTAGTCATTGAGGGCAATACAAAACAAACCAAGTGTGAGAAATTCTATGTGATGAAGTAAACAAAACAAAACCCCAAAAAAAGAAAAAAAGAGAAAAAAACATTTCCATGACAAAAAGATTCTTTGTTCTTAATCTACACACCATATGCAAGCGTTTCTTTTTAGCATATCTCCTGTTCTAATCTTGGGTGACATGGCTACATAGATAAGAGATGCTAAGCAACCCCCCCCCCAAAGAAAAACCCTCCAAGCTGAACAATTTTCTTCAATTTATTAACTCACCAGAAGTACCGTAATGAGGCACTTTCTACCCCTCGTTAACTTTTTAAAATATTCAGTGTTGTCTAAATTCTTAAACCAAGGACCCTCCCAAACCACTACAGATTTAAATAACAATGCTGTATCTTTATTAAAGAAATGCTGATTTGCCTACATTGAAGTATTTTGAAACCAAAGGAAGTGTTAATAACAAAACAAGAAATGCGTAATTTTATACTTCTGCTGTGACCTAGGGAACTTGTTTCGCTGCCTATCTATTATTGCCATTGCCCAAGAAGCTTTTCACATTACTAGCTGCAGCCAACCCCTTCCACTTCTGTTTTTGGAGTCCTTTTAGGAAAAGGAGATGGTAGGAATGGTAGTCCTGAGCATTTGCCAATCTAGCATATGCTAATGAAACCGAGCCACACTGCCCTAAGCTTCAAGGCTGTAAAGTTTATTTAAAATAGTGAAAAATCCTTTGTTGCCAACTCCCCCCCCCAACAAACTCCTTTTCCAAGGTGCTTTTTTTTTCTTGGGCAAAATAAAAAGGAAGAAGACTGGATGAAGTAATTATTGATCAACAGGGAGGGGAAGAAAATTATTTCCAACCACGATGTTTCCTGATTACGCTAGAAATGTAGGCAATAACTCTGTGAGGGAAAGGATGGAAAACTTCCTAGTGGATTTTGTCTTCCCCTCCAGAAAAAAGTGGCAAATTTTAAGAGCCACATGGTGAATATAGTTACAATGTGATCCTAACACATTCGAAAATGACAGCTCAAGAAAATAAGTTTGACCAGCTGCAAACCACAAGAGATTTGGAAATCGGAGGCTACTTGTTTCAGGAGCATTTTTGGCAAGGCTGAGTGCACCCTTTGCCACGCAGGGGCCCAAAGAAACCCCCTTTTTCAACCTTGCGAAGAGGGGGAAAAGATGATGGCAATTCATAATCCAACCTCGAAGCCATGGACATCTTCATGGCAATAGAGATGGCAAGGGAAGGGAAGGCGGGAGTAGAGACCTAAGCTCTGGCCCTGAGGGCAGGCAACTTATCCACCCCAGGCCTGCCTCCCTCCCTCACGCCCAGGAGATACATAAGGAACCACCACCTCCACCCCCTCTCGCCTTGGCCTGTTTCTTTGAAGGAAGCGGCAGGAAGTCATAGGCGCAGATAGCGATCTTCTCCAAAGCCCTCGGCCTGGCCACCTTCTCTGGGCGTCGGAGGGAGGAGGAGCCTCGGGGGCCTCGACGAAGCCCCCTCTCGCCCACGAGTTCCCAAGGGCTGGGGGGGGGGGAACTGAGGGGCTTACTTCAGAGTAAAACACGGTTCGCATCGGGTGGGGAGATGGGGTTTCCCCCCCTCCCCCTTCATACACATAGAGAGGCCTCGTGGGGTTTATTTGTTGCCAAGGGGGACGCGACAGCTGCCGCCGCCGCCGCCGTCAGGGCCGCTTCCGGGCGGTTACACCAGCGGAGCCCAAAGTCCCGAGGCGGGCGGTAGTTTGCAGCCTCGGCGGCTTCGTAAAAACGAAAGAAAAAAAAAGGGGGGGGGAGCTCTTATTAACTTTTCCCGTTGGAGAAAGCGGCTGGGTTTCTTCGGTCCAAAACTCTAGATCGTGAACCCCGATGGGGAGAGGCGGCGAGAAGGCGAGCCTCGGTTGGGCGTGGGGGGGGGCGTCAGTTTCCCACACTAGAGGCTCTGCCTGACCCCCCGCCCCGGTCCAAGTGTCTCCCTCCGAAGCCCAGCCATAATTCAAGCGGCCGGGCGCACGCAACAGGGCCAGCAAGGGCTTCGCGGGAAGGGAGGGAAGCTCGGCAAGGTGGAGGCGGAGGGAGGGAGGGAAGCCGGAAGAAACTTGGGCAGAGCGGCTTAACTTTCCTTCCCAACGCCCGGCTGCACTTTCTGCCGCCTCTCACTTCCCAAGGGGGGGGGGGAATCGTTTCTACGCACAGATCTCCAAGAAGAAACCCCACCGGATCTCCCCCAGGATCAGGAAGCGCACACCCCTCAACTCCAGCGCGCAAAGAAAGCTCTCCTTGCCCCCGGGGCTGCTGCGCCCTCTGGCTTACCCTGCTCCGAAAGCACCTCGGCTTGCAGCTCCTCGTCCGATCTGAGATGCTGGGGCTTGGCTTGCTTTCGCCGAGACATGCTGCTAACTGAGGCGTCTTCTGGTGCCTGCTTTTTGCAGAGACATCGGCGAGAGGTGGAGCGCTGGGGTGGTGGTGGGGGGAAGGGGGTGGTGGTGGTGGTGGAGGGGCGATTAGGTAGGTGGGGGGGAGGAGGAGGAGGAGGAGGAGGACTTGGTGGCGAGGGGAAAGTCGAGTTGGCGTCGGCGTCGGGCGGGCCACCCCTTCCTCCTGATTTCGGCGCCGATCAATTAAGAGCAGCAGCAGCAGCAGCAGCAGCAACTCCCCCTCCCCGGCGACAAACTCACGAAGCGCCCGAGCAAGTAGCGGCGGCGGCGGCGGCGGCGGCTGAGCCGGGCGGGGGCTACGCGGGTCTGTGCTGGGTGCGCGGCCGGCTGCGCGCCTCGCGCATGGGGCTCAGTAATTATGATTGTGAATAATGCATGGCGATTAATGATGCCGGGGGCGAGCGCGGATTGGCCCGGCTCCAGCGGGCTCGGGCTGCATATGTAAATGAGGGAGGGCGCTCAGCAATTAGCCGCCTCAGTCCGCCCAAGGATGCGTCTGCCCGGCACCAGCAGCGCCTCCTGCAAGAGGCACCGAATGCAGAGGGAGCAGCGGCGGCGGCGGCAGCAAGCGGGGACACGGGCGGCGGCAGCAGCAGCAGCAGAGCACAGCACAGCACGCACCCCCAACGGGGCTCTCTCTCGGCGTGTGCATTCACTTTACACAACATAGGTGCCAAAGCTTCCCGGCTGCGGGGAGGGCATGTTCTTTCGCGGCTTTTCCTCCCCTTCCTTTCAAACAAAATTACATCACTCTGTGTCTTTTTTCCAGGTTCCTCTTTACCCAGAAGTTAGTCTGCATCGCCCTTAAGTTTCTTTCTTCTTCTTCCTGGCTAACGTCTTTTTGTCGAGAGATTCTCTTTATAAAAAAAGAAAAGAGGAGGCGGGGGAATATAAACAAAAAAGAGGGAGAGAGCAACTTTTGCCTGTGTTGTTTTCTGGTCTTCGCTGCCTCGTCGTGCACGTTTATGGCTCGCGTCGCCTTCCCTTCTGCGATCGCTGGCCGCCTGCGCTGACTTCTGCTTCTCTGGGGAAGGGGAGCGTTGTTTGGGGATCGGGGAGGGGATCGAGCAGCCGGACTCGGGGGTGGGGAGTTTTGTCTTTCACCTTTCTCCTTCTCTTCCCCTCCTTCTTTGTCTTGCAGCTTCTCTCTCTTCTTCTCTCACGCCGACCAACAAGAGCCGCTCGGCCGGTGCCTCCTTTGCTATAAGATCGCCGGCGGTGGCCACTTCCTGTTGTCCGGTGGTCGGAAGTTTTCTGTTCTCTCCTCCTCTCTCCGGCTCCGGCACAGGTTGCGGTGTGACTTCCCCGCTCTTTGGGGGCGCCGCTGCAGCCACCGCCGCTCCTCCTCCTCCTCCTCCTCCTCCCCACTTGCTCCCGTCTCCCTTCTCCCGAGTCGCTGCGCCCTCGGTGCCAAAGGATCTCTGTTTTGTTTGCAAAGAGAGAGAGAGACCGACAATCCTTGGTCGCCGGCAAAAGGGGGTGTGTGTGTGGTGGGGGGAAGGTGGGGGGAAGGTGGGGAAAACCCACCACCGGCGACCCCCAGCGAGGCTTGGGAGGGGGCGTGCGGGGTTGGCGCGGGGGAGGGAGAGCGAGGGTTGGGCTGCCGCGGGGGAGGTGGGTATTCCCTGGCCGCCTCCCCCGCCTCTTCCTCCTCCTCCTCCTCCTCCTCTCGCACTTTCGTCGATTGGGCGGCAGCCTGCCTTGGCACCCGGCGCTCGCCAATCGATGCCTCCCCCTGCGCGGGAGAAGGAGGACTGCGCGCCGCCAGGGCGTCGCGGGTTTCGGCGAAGAGAAACTTTCAAGTTGGGCAGCGGCGGCTCTCGCGGGCTCCGCCTCCTCCTTCCTGCTGCTGCCCCCTCGCCGCCGACGCCGGACGAGCAGCTCCCGGACGCCACCGAGGGCGGCTCTCCGCAGCAAACACTTGTCCACACCGGTGGCTTTCCCCCTCCCTACCAGACTCCCCCTCTCTTTTGTTTTCCCCAAGAGAGAGGAATCTCCTATCTCTCCCCCCCCCCTTCGATCCTCTCATGGGATTTCCGCCCAGTTTCTCAACTCCAGTCCTGCTTCGCGACCGGGGGGGGGGGGGCTGAGCGCTCCGCTCCGGATGCACCCCGAAGTGTGAAACTCAGCCACAAGTTGGGCACGAAAGACCCCCTCGCTTCCCACGACGACGCCCACCGCTAGGATGTCCCACGGACCTACTCGCCTTCTCCAACCTTTGCATCAACGCTCCTGCCATCCTTTCTTTTTGTTTTCTTCTCCATTTTCCCCACTGACTCTCTCTCTCTCTCCCGCCCCCTGCAAGTTTTGCCATCCGAGCTAAATTTCGCTGCTGCTGCTGCTTTTGGGCTCCGTATCACCTCCGGCAAAGTCTTTGGCCGCGGTATTGCAGGCGCCCACCTTGCGGAAACGGGGGAAAGGAGAGGCGCGGGGGATTTGGGGGAAAGGGCTTTCCTCCACTTCCCCCCCCCCCTCTCTCTTGCATTAGGCCCCCTCCTTTCACGTAATCCCTCCATCCTCAGCCTTTAAGGACATCCACAGCTCGACTTCTCTTGGGGAAACAACGCTTGTTAGGGAAACTTTTCCACGCTGAGTTCAGCGGAACCAGCGCCCTTCCTACCGAGCGCTTCTCCTCCGTTGCGCCGGCTTCCCTTCCCTTTCTGCTCCGTTTGTTGCGGAACAACAACAAAAATGTTTAGACAATCCCGGCAATCTGATTTATTTTTTTTTCTCATTCTCTCCCGGCAATCTGAATTTTTTTCTCATTCTCTCCCCCACTTTCCCCCTCTAAAACACGTTGAACTACGCCTTTTCGCATCGTTTTTAATAGTCGAAGTTTTTGAACTAAAAACAAAACAAAACCCGGAAAGGGCTAAACGAACAGATTTCCCCAAAACAACCCTCCACCTGGATCGAGACTTTATACACCACGAAAGCAAACCCAGAGAGCATTTCCTGCTAATTCTCCCCATATTCCAAGTGTTTCGAATGCGATGCATACATGCTGTGAACGTGACTTTTATTTACTTTTTCTTGCTATTTGTTTTGAGTTTCTCTTTACAGTATTTGTTTTTTTCTCCCTTGCCTTCCTCCACCTCTCTCTCATTTGCCTTTCTGACTTCTCTCCAGGAAGACTTGGAATGGTTCAAGGCAGCTGGGAAGTTTTGCCGTCTCGGCTGGGTCATCTGCCAGCAGAGAACTGGGGAGAGATGCAGCTCGGCGAGAATCGGAGTTTGCTGGGGGTTGTGTGAACGTTCCTCCCCCCCCCCAAGTAGACTCCTTTTCAGGACCCCCCACGTATGTGCAAAAGTGGGGCAGAAACTAATAGGTCCAGGGGACCGGCAGCGACTGCATCTATAGAAACCTTCCGGCCGGGAATTGAAACCCAGGCGGGTCCGAGATCTCCCCTTTCTCTTTGGCATGTTGGCATTTCTTCCGAAGTACAAAAGGCCAGTTATTTAGTTTGGCTGAGATCCTACGCACATTTACTTGAAAGTAAACGCCCTCTAGATCCGAGGGAGCTCCGTTTCCAGTTCCCCCCTGCCTAGGGATCTTCTGTGCCTTCCAAGAAAATGTACCCAAAGCATCTTCCCCAGATCAGATTTAGATAGCTAAATCTGCCTATATAAATATGATTTCAGTTTCAATCCGGTCGTCACCTACAAAGCAATTTTCTCGGAAGCTTGCCCACCATACCAAACCATGGTTTTTGTACATGGATTCAAATAAAATATTCTTCTAAAAAATATATCATGAATGAGAGTTGTCTAAAAGCTTACTTTCGCTTCTTGAAAATCCCCAACACATACACTGCGAGAGATTTTGTGGGATGGGAAAGGATCTCTAAGGGGGAAACGAAAAGGGGAGAAAGAGCCACATAGGGATGTTTAATGACCAACCGGCCTTAAGAAGGCATCGTTACCAGATTTGTATCTCCGGTATTTGCATAGCACTGCAGCTCACGTCTTTCCCGGTTTTGTTTTAAATACACACACGTGTTGTTGTTAGTTATTTAATGCGGGTCGGGGGAGATAGGGGTGTGTGTGTGTGTGTTCTGGGAGTCGAAGGACTTCTGAAAGTTCTTGGTTTAAAAAACAAAAGATTACCAACACTTCCCCCCCCCCCTACCTCCTCTGCCTGTGTGGAAGTGGGTCAACCAGAGGAAAGCCTTTAATGGAAGGGTCGCTCATCCTCTTTACTTCACACCTGCTTGCGCGTTGCCACCCCCACCCCAAAATCTTTCCCCCGATCCGGCGGAGAGAGGGCCGGCATTTGTCAAATCCGGTGGCTCCCAACTTTGGAGATGCCGCTTTCTCCCTGAGGGCTGCAGTTTAAGGGAGAAACAAATAGGATGTGAAGAATCGAAACCGCACCAATTCTACTCTCCCTACAAACACGTTCTCTCTCTATCACGTAAGAAAGTTTTATGTAGCCCTATCCTAAAACCTACAAGCCGAAATAAAGGAAGTAAAACGTAGGGCGATATACAGAGACACTTTGGATAGTAGGTTAACTGATCTATGTGTGGATTACAGCACAAGCGTCGAGACATTAAAATAATAACCTATAAATCCAAAAATCAAGATCGTGTGGATACAATTCCTGCCATTTTACTCCTCACCCTACTGGTAGTACAGAAACCTTATAATATTTTAATACATAATAGTGGGTGGTGCGTGGAGGGGGGGCATAATCAAACACCAACTTGCTTTCCCCCCTCCCCCTGTAATTAAATCTAATTTGTTAATTGCCCTTCCCTCCGCATCTGAAAGGAAGGCACGCAATCATTTTGTCTGCTTGATAATAATATTTTTCCAATTAGTACTGTATTTTGTTATAACATTAATGGGATACACAATTATGCAGGCTTCCTTTCATTCGTATCCTTGAGAAGTGGGGTGGTTGGTTGGTTGGTAGGGAAGGGGTGGCAGAGGAATCTGATCTGCAAGATTGATTTCTCAAGAGGGAAAAGGGTAAAGAGTTTAATCTCCCGTGTGTATATGCATATCTATATAACTCCGGACAGGGGCTCGCAAATCCGAGAAAACCTTCAAAGAAAGACTCACGTGCAGAGAAGGTGGGGCTGACACTTTCTTAGTATATGCTAAAAAGAGAGAGAGAAAGAGAATAAATTTCCTGATAGCAGATGTGTGGGTGTGGGCGTCCATTATACGGAGTTTAATGTTCATTATCTTTTCGTTCCCCTCTAACAGTGTCTTCTAATTCATGTCTGCTCAGAAGCACACCCCATTGAGCTCAATGGTATTTACTCCCGGGTAAAGGATGTAAGAGGATCGCAACCTCAGCCTCCAGCTCCAGCCATTCCTCCAGCTAGTAGTCCCCGGCCCACCCTGAATCCCCATCTTCCCTCCCCTAGTTTTCCTTTGGAAAACTTGGAAGTTTCAATTCGCTCCCCACCCCTCATCCTCCCCCCCACAAAAAAACACACGCGCGCGCGCGCGCGTCTGCGAGGCTCTTTAAAGAACGGCTGGCAAATCCGCCGGCACTTGAGCGCAGATATTGCTAGATTAATATTATTATTGGTAAGAAGAGGTAATTGATAACACCACCTGCCACTCCAGAGCAATCAGGATGATAAATGTTTCCATCAGAGGGAAATCTGTGCTTGGTCTACCACAGCCTAATCCAAACAGCATGTCAAATGTCAATTATAAAGATGTTTCTTTTCTGTTACAATTTTTTTTTTTTTTTTTTTTTGTGGAAGGGTGCTGGTGGAAGAGGAAAGAACGAGGGAGATAGAGAGCAACTATCTCTGCCTGACGGATTTATAGAGTCAGCCTGCCCGGCGCTTAGAGTTTCCTAAATCTTACCTTTGCCTTCAGTGTGTGAGCCTGGTCAGTTTTTGGCTTTCCATTAGAATATTGCCCAAGGATGTCCTCAGACTGAAACCGACCGTGCTCTTAAGACAGCAGCTCGACACAGTTCCTAGGTCTTTCTCCCAATTAACCAAGGGATTAGTAAAAGGATCAGTGAGAAAACAGGCAGTTCTGAGATATGCTTTATTTCCACATCACATTAAAAAAACACAACAACCAACAAAACACCCAGATCAAGTAGAGGAGAGGATGGGAAGGACAGAGGTGCCTAACTATGATGGCCCCCACAAGGCATATTCAGTCCAGAATCCCCACGAAGCGAATTTACATGAAACTAAAAAACCCCACTGCTTTCAATGGGGCTGCCTTCTTTGTGCTCAGGATCTCAGCTTTGCATATGCAAATATCATCTTAAAACGACCGCGTACAGTAGATGTGTTTGCCCGCCCGCGCGTCCATCCTTATTTTTCTGGTATACCTTGTTATGTAGTTGTGTACCTACCCGGCCACACGTGTGCAAAATTGGCACCAGCGAAATGACCATGGAGGTGTTTTATATATATATATATATATATATATATATATATATAGACGCATAATCCAACTACTTATTTTCAGGCACTCTCACACCCTCCCAAGCACGCACGCACACGCAAATTTCACCCTTCCTCTCTCTCCAAACACGCACGATTATACACATCTATTTGTAAGGTACAATTTATATTTCAGCAAATTATGAGTGTAACCGGGCTCCCTCCCCGTGCGTAAAAAAGAGAGGAAAGAAACTCTGCTTCCACTCAGTTCCAGATACGGTTTTTCTTTAAGATTATTATTAGCTGGTATTAATAGATGCACAGGCCTCAAAAGACGAAATCAGCTATTGATAATTGCAAGAAGTATACGGCAGCTACTGTATCGATCGGCTTGTCCCTTATTCCCCTGGTATGGGAGAGATAAGAAGACACACTCTTTAGTGCAATATAATTTCTTTTGACCTATCTGCTTGCTACAGACTTATGATGAATAGCCAGAGTGGTTAAAGTCCTTTATCACGAAAGTTGCCCCTTGATATAATATTGATTCTTTATAACTAGCTCCAAACACAAAAATCAAAGTGTCCACTTGGCCATCATCATCATCAATATCATCACAAAAGCTCTGGAATAAAGATCAGCCGAGGACGGAAAATGCTTTCTATAATCTGCCCTCCTAATCTTTATTTGCTGATGATGAAAAGGAAAAGGGGGTGGGTGCAGGGAGGAAGAGGTTGTGTGTCGTCTGAACCAGTGGGGTTGGAGGCGGAAAATTTTGGCAAAGGAAAAGCGCTTTATTTTATTTTTTTCAAAAAAAAAAAATTTGGCAAAGAAAAATTAAGCGGGGAGTTGGGATAGACAAAAGCACCCCCCCCCCACTAAAGGATACAACATGGCGTAGGTTTCGAAACTTCCTATCCAGGATAGCACCCCTTCTTTCCGGCCCAGTCAGACACAGAAAGTTCTGCATGTTAGGAGCAAAACAAAAGGCGCGATAATTCTTATTAACAATGCTAAGTTGCTTCTTCAGGAGAAAGAAACCCTGTCGTCGCCCTGCTGTTCTTCCCAATGAGCCTCTCGGCTCCCTTTCCAGACAGGCTTCATTTCTATAAAGCCATCAATAATCTCTTTTAGGTGACAGGTATGCAGCGCGGGAGGCGGAGGGGGTCACGTCAAAGACCGTAGCTTATGGTATATGTTGTCAATGGTCATGGACAACCGTGCACAGGCGAGCCAGGGAGCCAAAGCCACGTGTGGGTTTCACCCTGACCCCACCACCACCCACACTTCCCAGGAACTCGCCGGCGTTTCCTTCCGTTCCTTTGCTGCATTCGGACAGTTCGCACAGTCTCTGCGTTCGTGTGCAGGGGAGAAAAAATGGGCCGCTGGAGAGGAGAGGAGAGAGAGAGAGAGAGAGAGAGAGAGAGAGAGAGAGAGAGAAGGAGGAAGTTGGACGTCATGCCTCTTGGAGCAATCGGGAGTGGGAATGGTTTCATTCCGTGCAAAGTGGACGTGGCTCATCGTTAATGGGCTAGTTAGGCTCGCCTTAACGCTGAGCAGTCACTTGCAGGCCAGGCAGGAGTTTGGCGGGGCGGGGGTGGGGGTCTGCCTGGTGCGGGACGGGAGGGTGGGGGCGGGCGAGGCAAGAACCAGCTACCTTTCTCTGGAGTCTTCTAGGGAAAGATGAGAAAAAGCTGGACACCGAAACAACTTCTTCCAAAATGGTCCTCCTCCGCACCCCGCCTTCTCACACACCTTTAAACAAATACGAATAGAAGGCTTCGTGCCTCTCAACCCTCCACCCCCACCCACGAGGTCAGATCTTGCCCTCCAGAAATGGCAATACGGTGGTGAGGAGGCCTTTCCCTCGGAATGGTCTTGGTCTGTTGCGGAATTCAGACCCGAAGCAGGCGAGCGAGTCACGGCAGGTTACACCCACTCACCGCGATATTGCTTTCGACCTGGAAGCATAAAGGGACGCGATTTAAAACCTGAGATGGGGAAGGAGGGCGCGGACACGGGAACCCTATGAAGAAGAGGGGGGTGGGAGAGAGAGACTTGGATCGGCCTGCGGCGCTTCTAAGCGCCGGATCTATCTATCTATCTATCTATCTATCTATCTATCTATCTATCTATCTATCTATCTATCTATCTATCTATCTATCCCCTTCCGCCACTCCGCCGCCTTCCCTTCTCGGCGGCCGAGGAAGCGCTCCTCTCGCAAGCAGCCGCCTTGTCCTGCTGCGTCTCTCTCTCTCTCTCTCTCTCTCTCTCTCTCTCTCTCTCTCTCTCTCTCTCTCTCTCTCTCTCTCTCTCTCTCTCTCTCTCTCTCTTTCCCCAAGCGCTCGCTCCCTCGTCTGCCTCCGTCCCCGCCTGACGTTGCCTTTGCCTCTCCAGCCGCGGGAAGCGCGCCCTCCCCTCCGGCTACTTGGCGACCCAGCTGGCCAGCCAACCTGCTCCTCCTCCTCCTCGCCACCAACTTCCTGGCCAACTTCTCAGAGCTCCCTGGTTGTCTGCGGCGTGCGGAGACCCACGAAGATCAGACGACCCCACCCCTTTGGCGAGCCCCCAAAGGAGATCCTCCCCGGAGATCAGGGAGGAGATCACCTCCCCGGAGACCAGGGAGCAGAAAAGGGAGGGAATACAGGATCGGGCCCCCAGGATTTATTTATTTATTTAGTAAAGGCGCTTCTCTATAACGCAAAGGGGTAGTGGTTGGTGGTTACTTAATACGCAGAAGTAAGCCCCATAGAATTGAGGAGGGGGTTATTCCCAGGTAAGTGGGTAGAATGAAGGATCCCAGCGATTGGGAATGATTCACAAAGGCGCAGGAGATTTAGCTCCGAGCCTGTCTCATCACCTTATATATCGTGTAAATGTGTTTTAAGATGGAGAGGGCCCGAAAACAATATTCCGTGGCTGGGGGTCTAGGGAGGAATGCTATCTTCCAGCTCTGTGCTACAAACCCAAACCTTCCTTCAACTCCCGTTAATCTTTGAATAACATTGCTGGGTAGTTTTGTCAGTCTCTTTCTCTCAAAACAAAACATCCCAAACAATGTTTACATCTAAGTCCCACCGAGTTTATTTACTGGAACTTCTTAGTGAGTATGCCTTAGTGTTTCAGTGCAGATCTGACAGTCTGTCAAACGCTTACAGGGCTGGCTGGATCACTCATCTATAAAAGCCTCTTTTCCACGCACAGAGTTTCTTGTCATTCAGTCACCTGCAAGCAGCACACCTAGAGGCCAAATTCTGTTTCTCCCCCCCCCACGCATATGCCATCAGCTTATTATATATACAGATCTGTCTCCATCTCTCTCCCACACTCACTTGAGTGGAATTTACGCTTCCAAGTTTTTGCTTATTGATGCTGCCCCAAGATTTGTTCAAGGTTCACAGTGAAATAGAATAAAACTTTGCTGCATGTTCTGTACTGTAGGTAACTGGGATGTCAAAGTCATATTGCTATGCACAGAGAAAGTACATTGAATGAAAAACATGCACGCACGCACACAATTGACAAATTCTATGTTTTTGGATGCAGGAAGAATAGATGGATTCTAAACAGTTTCTTTGTGTTGTCCTTTTCTAGATAAGGATGCACATTCATTTTTTAATGTGACTGTGCACATAGGCGCATGGGCAGGCACATACGCAGAATTCTGTAAGTGCCTCTTGTGCTGTTTATCTGTGAGTGGGGACCGAAAATTCCACTGGCACTTGAACTGCTGGTATGTCGACAAAGCTGATCAAGTGGTGCCGTTTCTGTTCAACAGCGCGTTTTCTCTCTACTATGACCTAATGCTGTGTGCTATTGAATTTTGCAAAATACACCCATGCTTCCCTTGGGCAGAGCTAAGGTGTAAGAGTTGATGACTAACAAAGGTAATATAGATTAGAATCAATTCACCTTATCTGGTAAAAAAAAGTAACAACATTGTGTCAGTGGTGCGAACATCCTCTCATCAAATGACACAATATAATTTGATTAGTTAAATAAATAATCAGCTATGTCCAGACATATAGGTCACCTACTTGCAAATTAGATTACTCTGTTTACTTACAGGCAGCACCTTGATTAGTAAACAGGTTCTTTTTCCTTTCCTTTTTCCGTATCTTCTAGCCTGGCTGTTAAGACAGAACCTATAATTTTTAGGAGTTTAACATTTGTATCAAATGTGCCCTGCCTGTATTATATTCATTCCTTTGTGACATTGTATTTATCTGCTGTCAAATCTGAATAAAAATAGAAGAAAATGTAAAACAAATAAGCATGATCTCTTGACTACTTCCTCTGAAGCACATGCATGATAGATGCCATTGTATTCTATACTTACTATCCAAATGGTGGTTCTTAATGTAGCTAAAACAGCAACATCCATGCATAAAGAGGGAGAACTCAGCAGGCTTGAGGAAACCCAAAATTTGGCAGGAAGTCCTTTTTTTTGGGGGGGGGGGAATCTCCCACACAAAGCAGTTCAACAAAGACTAAACATGCTCAGGGGTACAGAATGCTGACTGTTGAAGCCGGAAATGGAAAACGAAGTGAGGGAGGGAAATAAGAATGGAGTAATCTGGAAGTGACCATGGCTGCCTGCCTAAAATCCTGAACAGAAATGCTTGTCACTGCAACATTTTCTTGCAGGTTCAACTTGTCTAATAATATTGTTATGAGTTTGTGGGGCTGGTGTTAGTGTTAGTTGGATGTGGTCGTATGAGGAAAACATAGCTCTATAGAAAGGAGAGTACCCTGGATGCCAAGATCCAAGTTTGGGGCAGATACTCTTTGATGAGAGAACCCCACAACAGATATTTTTTTAAAATCACAAAATATGTAGCAAAGTAATGCATGGAAATATACGGCTGCTAGACCTTTAAAAGATGTGCCCTTTAAAGTGAGTTCCAAAGTTCCCCTATTTCCCTAGCATAGGAAAAGACCACATATTTGGTAAGTTAAAAATGGTTTACTTACAAACTCTCCAAATGTCAGATTCATGTGCGTTTCCATACAGCATTCAGAAAAAAAGTTGCCCAGGCAGTAAAACTTAGCTTAGTTACAAAGTGGTGAAAGTTCCTAAGTTATTAGTATAGGAACTCAAGAGGGGCTTGTGAGAGCCATGCAGTCTGAGCAACCAGACTCAAACTTCTTTACATGCTGAGCTTTTCAGGTAGGCTGGAGGTTGAACAATAGGCTTGATTATTCATTTCCTCCCAAGATAAGGGGAAGCAACATAGCTAAGCCTGGCAGGACAGCTTACTCTATGATATTAACCCCTTTCATTCATTAATTGTACATGCAGTTGTTATATTTGCCTGAGAAGGGGTTTGTGGGATAACTAGCCTCATATAACCAACATGCTTAAATCTAATTAATGCATGAAGGGGTTAATGCTGAAGTAAAGTGGCCCTCAAGAAAAGAAAAAGTAGCCCACCCCAATTGAAAGTATTAGGGGGTCAGTGAAGATCACAAAGCAGTTTATTGTTTATTTGTTTCATTTTGTTTATGAATTCCTTCCTATGAAACATCTCAAAGTGATATAATAACCCGGAAACCGAACAACAAAATTTAATAATGGAGTAGTGCAGTGTAGTGGTTAGAGTGTTGGGCTAGAACCTGGGAGGTCAGGGTTTATATTCCCACTCAGCCATTAAGCGCATGGGGTGACCTTGGGCTAGTCGCTGCCTCTTAGCCTAACTTACCTCACAGAGTTGTTGTGAGGATAAAATGGGCAGGGGGGAAACCATGTACTTTGGGGGAAAGGTGGGATGTACCAGTAAATCAAATCAATCAGATAAAGCATCAAAATCCATAAAATGGGATTCCACTCATTCTATACACTTCCACTCACCCAATACTCGCATAAATTCTGCACCCACAAACACTCCCATCCCTCTGTCACCCTACACCTGCATACATTCACTCATGTTTGCAAAACACACCCTCCTCCACTTTTAACAATTAAGGGGCCCCACCAATCCCCTGGCTACTTATACAAAAGACCATTTAATGACACTGGCAGCATAAAAGGATGTGGCTAAAATCAAATTTAATCTAGGACTCCACCGATCCCAATCGAAACCTTACACCACTCACCCAAACATTCATTCGCATAGGACTATTGTCTATGGGAGAGGAACTGAGCTCTCACCCACATTAATCAGTCACCTGTTCCCAGCTCCCACCTGAGAAATGGCCCCTGGCAGTGCGATCCCGGTGGGGCGCCATTGCAGCTGCCCCCTCTCGCCCGTGCTGGGCACCACACTCCCACAGGCGGTGTGCCATGCCCCCAAGACACATGCCATGCCATGCCCCTGCCTGCTTTCTGCCCCCTGGTCCCGCCACTGGGCTAAAGAGTCAAAGGACCTGAAGCAAAGGACAAGTGACACACGCACAATGAAAGTGGCAAGCTGAGAGAAGAGCGTGGTGTCTGTGTAGGGGGTTGGGTTGCAGGTTGGGTGATGTGCTGCTGGAACGGGCCCATGAAGAATACACCGGCTGGTTTCAACAATGCACAGGAACCCAAAACAGGATGGGTGCAAGAGTTACTATCAGAATCCAAACTTCAAATCTTTCCCAAGTTTGGGGTAGTGTTCTTCAATCTCCCAGGACATTCTATACAAGATCTCAAAGTAGCTGTCTCATTACAAAAGAATTTCAGAAATAGACTGAACAAAATAAAATAAAATAAAAAATTCCTTCCAGTAGCACCTTAGAGACCAACTAAGTTTGTTCTTGGTATGAGCTTTCATGTGCATGCACACTTCTTCAGATAGAATAGATGAAGTTGCTGAATTGCAACTGATTACCAAACTTAAAACCATGGAGAGACCTGGTCTGAATAGAGACATTGGATTCTTATCTCATTATACATGACAAAGCTATTTTTAGCCATCTCACCCATTGCTTTTTCCTGTAAGACCAATTGCAACAGCCGTCAACAGGTTTACCACACCTATCAGCCAATCACCCATTCCCACCACCCTTCTGAGTATTACCCCTTCCCATCCTCTCACTATACATAAGGGTCTGATGACTTCTCTTTCAGTGTACTGTATCTGAAAAAGTGTGCATGCACACGAAAGCTCATACCAATAACAAACTTAGTTGGTCTCTAAGGTGCTAGTGGAAGGAATTTTTTTTATTTTGTTTCGACTACGGCAGACCAACACGGCTACCTACCTGTAACTGGGAGTATTTATAATTTTAACAATTTTTAACACACACACACACACACACACACACACACACACACACACACACACGATGATAGAACAATCCAAAGTTGGGCGAGAGCTGCTCAAAACCATTTATTGAGCTGTTCATAAACAGGCTGCAAGTGCTTCAGG
Organism: Lacerta agilis; assembly: GCF_009819535.1. Taxonomy (NCBI): domain Eukaryota; kingdom Metazoa; phylum Chordata; class Lepidosauria; order Squamata; family Lacertidae; genus Lacerta; species Lacerta agilis. Next base: position 31,348,151 of record NC_046318.1, read on the forward strand.
CCATTTGTACTGCTGAAATAAATATCAAAGAAGGGAGGGGTAAAAGAAAATCCATCTGAAACACCCACTTCTGATTTTTAAGGCCCTCACTAGCTGACAGAGAGTCAAAATGAATTTTTGAAACAAAATTTGAAGTGTTCATGATACAACTACACAATCGTGCACTTTGCTGAGTGTATGTGTATTCTGTGCTTTTGCTAATGTCACCTGACAACACTTTCATTCAAGGTAAGGCAACATGGCAGAAAAAGTATTGACTTTCTGTTTTTCTGTCAGTGAAATGTATAAAATGCTGTGGGTTCCCCCCCCCCCTTCTCCTGGACAAAATTGATAAAGTATCACCTTTAGATTGTGAACATTTACTTAAATTGTGCAATAATACTCTCATATTGTGGGCTTGGCTATTATAGCAAAATCTTCGCCATTATTGAGATCAAAATCAATTGATCAGTCAATCATCCTGTCTGTTTTCCTCTCCTTGCAGAGAAAATGGAATAGAAAACAAACTGAGCCCTGTCTTCCTTTATATTATCTGATGTGGAATTAGTTTCTCGTTTTATTTTTGCTTTTAAAAAGGTATTCATACAAACACTTTTATGATTTGAGTATACAAGGTTTAAAACGGCTGAATTAATTTTTTAAGAAACAAGAACAACACTAACCACGTGCGCGTTTGTGCGCGCACACACACATTAATTTGAGCCATGAAAGTTTGTGATCCTTGCAGAGTCCCACGTTGCACTCAGATGGATGAAGTAGCATCAAGAAAACTGCACATTCCAAGGGTAGGAACAGCTGAAGATTAGCAGATAATGGACCTCGGTGTGAAAGAGTAGCTATTCAATCCACACCCATTACACAACAATGCAGAGCATCTGAGCATGCATCTGAACCCTCTGGAGAATCAGCTCATCAACTAGCCAGGATTCTTTACTTCCTAGTAAATCCTTGCTAAGGAAACATCAGATCTGCACAGAAGCGACAGTGTCATAAGAGTACATGGCACCAGGGCCGAGTGCTCATCCTTGAAGCATTTCCCAAACTATCTGCTGAGGAGCAGAACACACATTCTGAACTGTGTCCAAGTTGTCTTCTCCTTGGAGCAGGGTCTAGGAGTTATTGTGCCTAATCTGAAATGATATATTCCCACATCCTGCTTTCACCCTGCCTGATTCTGGAGCTAATTGCCACTTATTACTGCATATTATTATTATTATTATTAAATATAAAACCACAAAAATACATAATCAAAATAAAAACAACAACCCAATAACCCTCCCTCAACCCCCCCACATATTAAATGAGCATCTAGGATGCGTGTTGCCACCTGTTTACATGTGTCTAGTGAAACTGGGGATTAGTCTTCCAATATGTTTTGCTGCCTGAGGCAAAGAACAAGATGATGCCGGCCCTTCAACTCTGTTGATGGGAAAGCACCCTCTAATGTGCCTGAGGGCAGCAGGCTAGCTTTAGTGGGTGCAGAGCAGGTCACATGGCACATTATCCTCCAACATCTTGCCACCACCTCCCAGTCACCCCCAGCATTTTTATTGTATCCTATAATGTCTGAGCCTAAAAACCTTTAGTCCTCATCCTAAAACATCCTGCACCAGTACATCAGTTGGAGTGCAGTAACAATTACATCACTGCAACGCAACCCCCCCCCCCCCACTGTGTTGTTGCATTGGTATCAAAGGCAGATGTGCTAATATGAAAGCTAAGGTTTAGGTTGTCTGCCGCTTAGAGATATTTATGTTGTTGAAAAGGACTGGAACAATTCCTGCTAACACTTAACAAGGATAATCTATTTCAAAAGATGTATTAATCTTATTTACATATCTCCACAGATACTGAGCTCCCCCAGTGAGTAAATGTTGTTTCAGAATTAATATAAACTTATGGCGCATTGCACTTCCAACAGTAAATGAAATAATAAAGATATGGGAATAAAATCCTTTCTCAGCTCTAGGGAACTCACTGATGAAATAATCTGCAAATAAGATTAAAAGATTTCAGTACCACTAAGATTGCCTCTCGTGACCTTAAATGTCACCCAACTCAGAGTTAATATGGCACGCTGTATTTATTTATTTTATTATTATTAATCAGTCTTGTAAGACACAAGGATCACTTATTATTATTTTGCAGGAGTGCTGTTTGTGAATCAAGTTTCATTGCGTGAAATGAACATTTCCATGTTGGAAGTAGGACCTGCACTATGAAATAATAAATGCTCTTCATGGGAGGAGGCTCTGGAGCAGAGATGGTTCTTTAATGTGGCACACAAAGGCATAATAGGATGCAGCAGACAGAAATCTGTTGCCAGACAAATTCATAGTACAGAGAAGGCACAAACTCTGAGAGTAATTAAGCCCAAGAGCAACCTTAGGTGTTTGTGTTTCCCACAGAATTCAATTAAAAATAAGTCTCAGAATGGTGGCTAAAACTGTTAAGATGGAAAGGTTTCCTAGAAATTCTTGGAATTACACGGCTTTTGCTGGCCAGCATTATCTCAGACCAGATGGTCATAATGGGCTAGAACAAGATTGTGGAACTGAGAGCTTGAGGGCCAAACTAAACGGGATAGGGCCAGCTGCATTGGGTCAGCCCCATTTATGCATGGATGTAATTTTTACCATAAAGCATTATGTAGAGGTTGGGAGCTGAACCCCACTGCCCTCTGTTCTCTGTTGCTTCAGGCAAACTTTCCCCTGTCTAGTGAACAATGCTGGCAAAGCAGTGGAGAAAAGTGCCTGAAGTAGTGAGGTATGGTGAAGCAGGGTTCCTCTTCCATCATCTATACACATCTTTTGTTGTAAAAACTATTCCCCCACCCCCTGGCACCTGCTGCATGTACAGACAGATGCTGTGCTCCTGGAGGAAGTGCAGAGGAAGGCTTAAAGCTGGAAGTTGCATAGGAAGGCCACAAGCTACTTCCATCTCCCTGGGTTTAAACACAGAGCTACCCGGTATATGGCAAGAAAGCTGTAGCATTTTGGTGCCAAAATCCATCTATTTCTGTTTCTCCCAAGAAGACAGAATAGGCAGATGGGTGTTTAGGGTCACAGCTAGACTTTTCCCCCACACGATTGTTGATTATCTTAGGGTAGTGTGTGTTTGGTCCACAACATCATACGGCCTTCTTCATGGGCCAAGTCAATAGAAATCCACAATGGGTCAAAGTGATTTTTTTTGGTTAATCAGTTGACTGACACAACTTTGGAGCAAGCCAGCATGGATATGGAGGAAAGAGATTTCAGGAAGGTAAGTACACCAAAGCAATTCTTCTAGGATGATGTTTTCATGCAGACTCAGAGCAGCTGAAGTATATTTCAACTGGCTGGGCAAGACCTCTGAGAAGAAGCCATCTTCAGCTCCATCAGTGTGGAGGAGTGGTATAAGCTTGGCTGTGAGGGCTTGAGAATATTGTTGTTCATCCTGACCCATGGCAGAGTAACCCGTATCAGGAGTGGCCAGGGCCGAACCAAGATGTTTTGCTGCCTGAGTTTGAGCAGAAAATGACACACATGCCCAAGTCAAGAACCATAGCACTTGAGGCCAGCCAAGTTATTTTGGCAGCTGAGGCAGAAAAGTCTACAAACACCTCTTGGCACACACCAAATAATAAATGATTTGTTGACCTTTCAGGACACCCAAAAGTAGCCACCTGAGGAGACTACCTCACTCTGCCTAATGACATGGCCGGCTCTGTGAATGGCCAAATGGTTGGTATCATCTGCCTCTTTGATCGGACTGGGAAGTGGTTAGATTGATTGGATTCACATGAATGCATTTCACTATATATCTTTTATAAAGGGGTGGCCCTGTCTCTTGTCCTGTTTCAGTGACACAGGGGAAATATATACTGTTATCATATCATTTGCCTTTCCTGTTGTATACTGTCATTTGCATTCCTGATTAGTATTTGGATATTTATTCATGAACAGTGCTTGAAATGATAATGACAATAGTAAAAGTTTTAGAAATTGCTATGATGAATCAGAATTCTTGTAAGCAGCAACTGTTAATGGCAAATTGGGATGAATAACAGTTTAACAACAATAATTTAATATGAACTCATCTCACATAAAACTAAACTCAGATAATGCATGGCTGAGGATAGAGTTTGTAATGATGGTGCAAAAAATAATAATAATTCCCAGAATTATTTAAAAAAATTATAGTGGCTTCAGAGAAAACTCATAACAAATAATTAGATAACAGTTTCAAGTAAATTGTATGAAGTATACCAGAAAGTGATTATAGCTTTCAATTCCTTTTGAAACATATGAAGTGATTTACAATGTAGTTGGGAGGAGCATAAACCCATAGGCAAAAAAGCAACAAAGACATATAAATTGCTGTGTCACACTTTAGCAGATTAGGTCTTGAACCCTTGGACTTCCCTTTTCTCAATGTTTGTTACCAATACTAAAAAAGGGGGGCCATACAGTACTTTCAAATTTATTTATTTTTATTTCATAAAATTTATGTACAGCTTGATTGTAAAAAAAAAAAAGTACGAAGTGGTTTAGAGCACAACGTGGGGATCTCTTTTCAATCTAAGGGCCACATTCCAAGCAGGCAACCTTCTGAGGGCCACATGCCCAAAGTGGGTGGAGCAACAGATATGACTTTATACAATCAAGAGGCATTCATACAGTTTGTTCATCCAGGTAAAAAATAAACCTGGATAAAGATGTGAAGGGTGTGGCTTAGAGAGGAGGCATGGCCTATGGAAAATATCGAGGTCCAGATAGGGAAGTCTGGAGCTCCCCCCCCCCCGGGCAACAGCTGCCTTAGATCCATTCAAATTGGATGGAAGCATTGCTATAAGAACCTGCCTAGTCATTTTTCTCCCTTACTCCCCTAGTCTGTGTTCAGGACTTTATTAGATGCTGGGCTGTTTTGAATTACCGGTATGTTTACCAATACCACTTGTGGAGCACTTACTCGCCTGTAGGACCAATCCACCCAGAATAATATTTCTCCACCCAAACCATGAGATATTCACTTATTCTTGAAAACTAATACACACAGTATGCTAAACAGCAAAGGAGAAAGCAATCTAATGTTGGAAGTGAGTGAGAAATAACAAGAGATGCAATGAATTATTATTATATATTATATAATGAATTGAACAATTTGTTCCTTCACCGCTCTGAAAAAGTACAAGAGCTGAATGTCAGAAATGGACTTATGTGTTTGTAGACTTCATTTTAGTTATGGAAGAAGACTGAGGGGGTTAATATATCCCTTCAAAGAAAGGTGTGACGAGGGTGAGGGTTGTTTTGTTTTCTTAAAAACCCTTCAAGAAACAGACTTTATATTAGCTCTGAAGGAAGGAAGGAAGGTTGATGTGTGGCTCAGCTCCTTATTTGGGTTTAGTCAAGATTATTACATTAGCGCAAGCTCTTTATTTTTGATGTCTGTCCGAGTGGCCATATGCTCATTCTTAGAGCACGACAAGAATGCCTCCTTTGATTGTCTTAATATAAGCCAGGCTGTAGTTTGAGAAAGTCAGTGATAAGGAAAATAACTTTTTTTTGTATGGAAACAGTGTAGTTTAGTTAATTGACACAAATATGATTAAGTCTGTTTCTCTTTGGAAATTATTTAACTCAAAATGATCAATAATTATTCTCGTTCTGAAACTAGGATGATTTTTATTTTGACCGCAAGTATAGCTTTGCACATTTCTCCTCTGTATTTCTATTGAAACAAATTAAAGCTTCACACGTAAATCGCACTGAGTGAATATGTTGTGGTACCAAACAAGTACAATGCAAAGGAGCTAATTATTGTGAGGGAAATTGTGTTTGCACGTTAATGCTATCGGTGGAGTTCTGTACTTTCTGGCAATGCTTTCAATTTTGCTTGAATGCCAATGCTGTAATTCGAGCTCAATTTGTACACAAAACTGGTGTATTTCACACAGATGCAGGAGGGATGCAACGGATGGGATGGGATGCACATTGACATAGCAATGCTTCTCTGGGTGTTGCTCAATGCACTTGATGGAAGCTTCTGCTGTTGTGTCTGAAACCCTGCCAGTCAGTGTAGACAATATTGAGCTAGATGGATCAGTGGTTTGACTCAGTATAAAGCAGCTTCCTGTGACATTGACCTGTTTGAGTCCTTGCAGTGTTAACCTCTGCACTTTGCTACGACACAACCAGAAGTGCCTCATCAGCTGTCCTCAGTTATTACTATACTATTCTGTGACTGTTGATAAATTGGGTGTACACAGCTGGTCTTTGGGGGATGTGTGTGGAGAGAGAAAGAGAAAGAGAAAGTATGAGAAATCAACACAGCTGCCTGCATTTTGGGACTCTCTGTGACTCTTTGATGAGCTCCTGCACATCAAAATTTACCACCATCCACTGTTCATGAGGTGATTTTAACAGTCACCTCCAGGTAACAGTCTTCCTCCAACTTCCTTATCCCTCCCACAAGCTCATCCAACTTGATTTTCAAGTTACAGGTGGGTAGCCGTGTTGGTCTGCCATAGTCAAAACAAAATAAAATAAAAAATTATTTCCAGTAGCACCTTAGAGACCAACTAAGTTTGTTCTTGGTATGAGCTTTTGTGTGCTGTGTATCTGAAGAAGTGTGCATGCACACGAAAGCTCATACCAAGAACAAACTTAGTTGGTCTCTAAGGTGCTACTGGAAAGAATTTTTTATTTGATTTGATTTTCAGGGTTTGTCATTCATGTAGTGCCAGGAGATCCACTCACCATATGCCTTGCAGAAGTATTTTTTTTTAAAAAAACACCTCATGGAGCAGAGAGGGAAATGGAGTGAATGGACTCTGAGTTTCTTCAGAACAGAAAATATTTTCTGACATACAGCTTATATTTTTCCAAGAGGGAGTATCATTCTGCTGAAGAAATACATCGTTACAGTATATTATCAGCATGCTGTAGTCATTTCTTCATCTTTCTTTCCTTTTATGGTCCAGTCTCATTTGGAAAAAAACAACAACCCACTTTTAATTGGACATTCTGTCGTGAGCTGTCTCCATTAACGCCATCTCGGAAGATCTCTGTCACAGGCAGTTGCCAGTTAGTGAAGTTTCACAAACATATCTTCATTATTTATGCATGCTGTGCTTTATTACCAACACCAGGTGTGAGCTAGGAACACTTCGCTACACACAGGCAGCTAAAGAGGTCAAATGTCGCTGTTAAAAGCAATAAAGATTAACAAACAGAACAACAAAGGTGCATTCTCACGTGAGCAGCTGAGCTCGCTGCTTCCTCAGCACAGTCATGCTCACATTTTTATAGTGGTGAGCCCCCACCCCCCCCACTATTAATTTATTACAGGAAGAGTGCAGGATGTTTTGGGGTGAACACAAGGCACCCACTTACTTTTAGAGTCCCTCATGGACTCAGGGCAGTTTTCAAGATTTCTTCACATCATTTGACAGTCTTATAAGGAAGTTTACGCCAAGAGGTAATGACTGGTCTATAGCCATACGAGAGCCAAAGTAGTGGTTCAGATTGGGACTGTGATGCAATCTATCTATCTATCTATCTATCTATCTATCTATCTATCTATCTATCTATCTATCATCTATCTATCACCCCCTCATGTTTCCCCAGAGACTTTTCTCCCTCATGTTCCCTCATATACTTTTCACCTTCATGCTCCCCTTCTTCGTGTGCCTCCTCCTTGAGAGGTCTGGAGGGTGGCAGCACAAGAACAGGCCTTCTCTGCCGTGGCTCCCCATCTGCGGGATGCTCTCCACAGGGAAGTTCACCTGGCGCCTTCATTATACACCTTTAGGCGCCAGGCAAAAAGTTCCATTTTAACCAGGCCTTTGGTTGATTTCATTGACATCCTCTGTGCCTTTTAAAATGTGCCCTTTTGTGGGGAGGGTGTTATTGGGTTGTTTTATTTTGATTATATATTTTGTGGTTTTATATTTTGATTTTGTTCCGTGAACCGCCCTGAGACCTCTGGGTATAGAGCAGTATATAAATTCAATAAAAAAATAAAAATAAAGTGTTCCCCCAGTTACAATTCCCATGCCACATGCCCCACGGGGGGGGGGGGGGCTTAATAGTATTGTAAGTGCATCTCTTATCCCCAACCCCATCTCTGTGGGTAGGTCAATGGAAGAGCACCTGTGCTGCATTCATAAGGTCTCAGGGTCAAACCTCAGCATCTCCGGCCAGGGCTTGGAAGTTCCTCAGCTACGGCTAGTCAGTGAAACATTGCTGATGTAGAAGGACCAATGGTCTGACTTGGTATAAGGCTGTTTCCTATGTCCCAATAGTAACTGGGGGAGGAATTTTAATTGGGAAGAGCATGCATTTAAACGTGGATTACGATCCTTATTTGGACTGGTCTCCCAGCAGCTGTATTTTTATTTTTAAAGAGAAGTTTTATTTGTTACTTAGATTTCTACACTACCCTTCCTCCCCAAAGAAGACCAGGATGGCAAACAACCAAGCAGCAAAAGAATATGATTAAAAATAAAATAAATGAAAACGCTGAGAACATCTTTAAACATTTTTAAAACAGCCACATATTCTCACAGATAGGAACAGTATTTTAAAGCCATGAAACAGGTATGAACAGGAATGTTTTAAAAGTTCTTCCTGAATGTTAATAGCAAGGAGTCAAGTACACCTCATCAGGGACAGCATTTCACAAACGGGGCTGCCCTATTTTCCCATAGAAAGATTCTAATCACAGATAGTCTGCATCATCTAATTTTGTACCCTGAACTTCCTGGATAAGCAGGGATCTGAACCTGGATCTTCTGTATCCCAATTTGTATTGTCTGTGCTGTAGTGGTTAGAGTGCTGGACAAGGACAGGAGAGACTTGGGTTCAAATCCCCACTCAGCCATGAAACCCACTGGGATGGAATCTACACACATTTTAAAAAACGCTGTGAAAATGTTTTTTTTTAAAAAATGTTTTGAAAAATACATTGAATTTGCCATAGCTCACATTTGCCATCTAGTGCCACATTTGTATATTGCACTTTACAACACATTTGGAATGTTTTATTTGCAGCTGTGGAGCTAAATCTTGAACTAGTATTGAATTCCTTGGAGGAATGTCACAATGTCACATGCCTGATAACTGGATTGCTTGTTGAATTTTGATAAGGTAAATTACTGGTAAAAGGAGAATCCCATCTCAGTACAAACAGCTGGTTCTAGCCCGAAGTTTGCTGGATATGAGATCACTTTTAGAATTCAAACAGCACTTACACACTGAACAGCTATGCTGTGTGGTTGTCCAGATAAGCCAACATCCAGATAAGCTGCCCGTCATGCATATGTCCATCGAAAACAAAGGGACTGCAGTTAGTTGCAACTAATTTTCCCTGCGGACTTGGTGTAATTCTTTGGTGTAATTCTAGTAAGCAACAAATCAGTGATAAACCTGCTTCTAAATTGTCCCCCTACAGATAGGGGAATCATACGACACTATGCAAAACAAATAAATAAATAGCCCTACCCAAAGTAAACTAGCATGTTAAGGGACTAAGTCAGGTTAGAATTCTTCTTCTTCACATCTCCAACTTGGTGGTGACAATGCATTTTGGACTACAATTCCTATCAAACACAGGCAGCACAACTGTAGTCCATGTTCTAGAGGAAGAGTCAATCTAGTCTGAAGGAGGACAATTCAGAAACAGAAGATTAGTTCAAACATTCTCTTCATAAGGGACATTCATTTATTTTGAGGAGAATCCTAGAAATTTGTCCCTGGTTATAGCTCCATGAAAAGTTGACTCAACACACGTTTGAGATCATGTCATAGAGTGCTTTCCTGAGAACCTAATGTTTATCATCATCACCATCATCCTCAGTGCTTTGTTTTCCCTAAAAAATGTTTAGGGGTACTCTCATTTTCCTACTCATATTGAAATACTGCCCCTCAATGAGGCCAAACTTAGATTCACAAAATGTTTAGGGGTATGCGTACCCCCGCGTCCCCCCAGAAAAAAAGCACTGATTCTCCTTAACTTTATTTTTCAGGGTCTAAAATACGTACATATAACAAACTATCCCCATAGAGAGGAGATATGGTATCTAAAGGGCTGTCACGTGGAAGATAGAGTAAGCTTGTTTTCTCTTGCTCCAGGCATTAGAACCCGAACCAATGGATCCAAGTTACAAGGAAGGAGATCCCAACTAAATATGAGGAAGAACTTTCTGTTGGAGAGAGCTGTTTAACAGTAGAACGGACTCCCTCAGAAGGTGGTGGGATCTCCTTCCTTGGAGGTTTCTAAGCAGAGGTTGGATCGCCATCTGCCATAGATGGTTTAGTTGATATTCCTGCATTGCAGGGGGCTGGACTAGATGACCCTCAGGGTCCCTTCCCCATCTCTACAATTCTACGATTCTATGATTCTACCCCCACACCTCAAGAAACATTCAATGCATATGCAGTGTAAATAATGTAGTCAAACGTTAAGCAATTATGTAAATAGTTTAGAACTAATTGTACTCTCCATCTTAACAGGTTGTCCCAGAATGAGCCATGGGGGATGCGCAAACAGCATGTCCTTTCCAGTGTACTGAATCAACTTGCACCACAGAGGTGAGAACTTTATGTTATTCTAGAACTCACCCTACAATATCACTTCTCATTTGTGCTAGTGGGGTTTACATCACAGCTTAAGCCAAAGGCAGCTCGTTTTCTCCCAAGGTTGGTTCTTTCTGAAGTGCTCTCTCTCTCTCTCGTTTATGTGCTGGTACCAATGGCACTTTTATCAAGGTATGAGTACTGGGTCTTCATTTTTACCAAAAAAGCAATGTCTCTCTGCCTGTCTCTATTTACACTTATTTCTAATCCTGGCTGTTGGATTACCGGTAGGTTCCCTTTCCCCCCAATACAACTGTACTAATAATACTTCAAAACGGAGCACAAGTGTTTTGAATACGCTATTATGTTGCTTTCACATTATCATATTGTTTGCTGTAATATGTGAAAGAATAAAAAAAGTAATTAGAGAATGGTGCTTAGGTCATAGCCAAACTGGCATACTAAATGCATAATAAATGTCTACTTTGCTTTTAATTAAGCAGTGTCTCCTTAAAGGTTTTTAATCACTAGTTTGGATAAGTGGGATTTGCAATGATTGTTAAGATACTGTGGAGAGTGGTTGAAAACATACACCTGCATGCAGTTAGAAAAAAGGGGGGGGAGTGTTTATGGATAATATTATGTAGAGAAGAAAGGAAAGCTTTCTTAAAGTGTAGTTAGTATGATGGATAATATCATAATTCATAGTAAAACACGGAAATCCTTTTAGCATACTTTGTCCTGATGTTCGGTTTAAAAAAACCCAACCCTCTGTAATTTATGGTGTACGTACTTATGGCACAACTATTTACCAAAACAATTGCATAATGTATTGTAGAGGAACAGAATAAAATATGTACCCACTGATGTCTCTGATTATGGGGCTTTGATTGGGGCTGGCTTTAGGTCTGAGCAAAATGCCCTGGCTGTTTTCCTTCCTCTGTGGGTGGGCCTCTTAAGGTGTGTGTGTGTGGTGTGGCACCTTGTAACACACACAGTAAAGCGGTGAGATATATATATATATATATATATATATATATATATATATATATATATATAACAAGTACGAGGAGAGGGAAAGCTACTGAGAGGAAGCTTCCTTCTGGCTACTATTTTGTCTTTCTCAAATGTACTGGACCGATGCAACAACTGTGAATTGTGAGGGAAAGAAAATGGTGACCTCCCCAACAGCTTGGGGGTGGGGGTGGGAGAAGGGTAGGCAGTTGGCCACTCAGTGGGTCCTGCTTGGCAGCTTCCCAGGGATGTGGAAGGTCTTAAGCGGAGCTTATTCATGCAGGGATGTTGAGAACAGGAATTCCCCTCACCATTTTTGGCCCATGCACATTAGCCCCAAACATCTGAATATAGAGTCATGTCATGTTTAGAAGCTCCCCCCCCCCATTCACCAGCCCATATATATGTGGAGGAATAGCAAGCCCATCTTCTGGTGTCCAGGTGGGCATGCCGTATGTGCCTTTTAAATCTGACACTGGCCATGCGAAGCTTTTCCACTGGAACTCTGTAGCATCGTGTTTAAATCAGACCTTTGTAATTAACTTATGCACAACTCTTTGAGACCAAAAGCAGAAATGCATCTTTACTTTTTATGATAATTATTGGGATGGCAGCAGGTGGGGAGGCAGGGATTAACCCATTCCTCTCCTGTTGAGGTGCTGAGGAAAATCTGGTCTCTGAAGCTGCCATTTGCATTGGAAGGAAATCTCAGAATAGGAGGAAAGTTTTTATCCCTGACAGACTCAGTTCATTCCAAGCCAGCTGGGCAGTGGAAGACAGACCAAAGAAGCAGAGAGAGACTTTGCCAAGATAAGGGGCAGCAAATTTGTAAAAGGCTGGTTGATATGGGGAAAGGCAGTGGCAAAGGTTCTGTGATAAAGAACAAATAAGGGCAAGCCTTTGTCAGGAAAGGGGAAAAAAGACAATGTTCAGGGGGCTGAAGCAACTCAGGAAATAAGGATGAATGCTCATGGTTGTATAACTGCCCCATGAATGAATTAGGATGAATACTCAATAATGGGCAGACATAGTCAAACCTCCACATAAGCTTTATGTAAACAAATCAAGGTGAATGCTCAATAAACAGGCCAACATCTGGAACCTTATGACCCCACCCACCCACAAAAACATTATCAACAGTTTCTGTATGAGAGTTATTGTTTGCCCTGACTGTGTGGTCAAATGACTGGGATTCCCACTCCCTGTCTTCCAGACCCACATCTCTGTGAGACAGCTATTGCAGTTAGTTTTGTGTGTTGCCAGTTTTTCATGGACATATGTACTGCAATTCAAGCCAATATGAAATAATGTGGAAAGAACCTGAAACGGAAAATTAGGAATGACACATTCAAGATAAAGGGGCTCAGCCACAGAAACAGTGTCTGATGAAGATTTAGAGTGATGGCTGAACCATGTGAATTGTTTATCCATTCTGCCATGGTATTGCTGCAAGCCAAGAGTGGTGTAATAATTTATTTGGAAAACCACAGTTTAGTACAGTGAGGGGGGGAAAGTAATCTAGTACAGCTTTGACAGGCCAGGCAGATAGATATGAAAAAGAGAAACAGATCTATTTCTTGAGATGTGGGCTACAATTATGAATGAATAGGCAGGAACAGTAATGTATGAGTTGCTGGCCTGCAGATTTTTTTTTTTTTTTTTTGCTATCCCTCACAAAGGCAGCTATATGTACTTCTTCAGGGCTTTAAAAATAGATAGTTATATAGTGTGTGTGTGTGTGTGTGTGTGTTGCATTTTGCTGGTTTTTACTGCTCAATACACATGGTGCTGGAGGAGACTCTTGAGAGTCCCATGGACTGCAAAAAGATCAAACTTATCCATCCTTAAAGAAATCAGCCCTGAGTGCTCACTGGAAGGACAGATCCTGAAGTTGAGGCTCCAGTACTTTGGCCACCTCATGAGAAGAGAAGACTCCCTAGAAAAGACCCTGATGTTGGGAAAGATGGAGGGCACAAGGAGAAGGGGACGACAGAGGATGAGATGGTTGGACAGTGTTCTCGAAGCGACTAGCACGAGTTTGGCCAAACTGCGGGAGGCAGTGAAAGATAGGCGTGCCTGGCGTGCTCTGGTCTATGGGGTCACGAAGAGTCAGACATGACTGAATGACTGAACAACAACAACACACATACCAGTGATTGCTTTGTTTACAGTACCCCTTTCCTTACAATGGGAAAAGCAGGGATTTCTGTATTGGTTGTAAGAATGTGAAAATGCTGTTGGTGGCCGTGGTACTGTTGCTTCCTTTATATTTTTGGAGTCTTCCTTTGAACATTTTCTTCCCACATTTTCCGTGTTCTCTGTGATACAGTTTTCTCCACTAGGATCAAGTCATTTTCATGCTTAAGACAAGTGATGGGAAGAACCTTAGGGTATCTGTGATGATGTAGCTTTGATGCAGTGCTACTGATTGAAATACATATTTCAGTTCTGTCAAAAACACGAAGTGGAATAAAAAACCCAGTTGCCAAATATCACTACTTGCCACAATTGATTTGTGGGATTTTAAAAAGAAATTGAGTCCTCCCTTAAAGAGGGCACGTGTTGCAGTAAGACCTGGTCAGCCACAACACCCGATTAGTAAGTCCCTCGATGCTGGGTACAGTCAGACCAATGGGGCGCAGTGCAAACGGATCGAGGGACCTATATATACCCATGCATGTGACCCAGAGCTTCCTCTTTCGGCGCATGCATTCAGAATACCCGCCCACCTCTCCCTACTTTTAGGGCTTTTGTGCTTGACCTTGCTATGCCGTCATGTATCATCTGTCATTGGGACAGGGGCATGGCAGGAATTTTCCCCACTTGGCTGTTTGGGTGTTGCCATTTGGGTTTCGCCTGGCGCGTAGCAAATCGTCACAACTTGTAAGGTTGCGGATAGGCTCTGGTTCAGGTGACGGATGGGAGAACACTCTCACCATCCCTATGTGTGGGTATTCTGTTAAAGGAATCCAGGGACTCAATGGTTTGGTCAACCCCTGAGAGGGGGTTGTGCCTGTCCCTGAGTCCAGGAGGACATTTGGGTGGCGGATATAGCAGGTCCCTGGCTTTCTGCTTTCCAGGTGTTCACCCTTGGCTGACCTATGCTGGAACCCTGGGCCAGCGCTACCTGCATGGCAGGGAGCTAGTCGAACCAGAGCCTATGCAACCACTCACTTTCTGTAATCAATAAAGTTGTGGACTAAATTCTGCCAAAAACCAAACTAAAAATTTGAGTCAAGTATGAATTTATTTAGGCGGGAGGTTTCTGGGTGGGTCTGAACACACAAATCACAATCTGGGTGGTGTCACTATGAATTCATACTGGGTAGCTACTTATTTGCATATACAGTCATACTTCAGGTTGCGCTCGTTGCGGGTTGCACGTTTTCGGGTTATGGATGCGCCGAACCTGGAAGTACTGGACTCTGCGGGTTGCAAACTCTGTGGGTTGCAAACGTGCCTCCCGAATGGATCACGTTCGCAACCCGAGCGTCCACTGTATGCCATTTATGCTAGAACAGCAGGTGGTGACTAGGGAATAGACAGCCCAGGACAGATCTATGACAGGGAGCTTCATGTGACCAGATAAAACAATATGGCTGAACTAAGGATAAGATCACTAATATATTTTAGCAGAAACAGTCCTTCTCTTCAAAAAAAGGTGAAATCTGGGACTCTTAAATATTAATTATGCAATATTAAGATTGATGAGAATGAGAAACTGGGGTTCCCCATTTGTGGAATGCTCTCCCCAGGGAGGCTCGCCTGGTGCCTTCATTACATATCTTTATGTAATGTTTCTCTGTAACCAGGCCTTTGGCTGATTAAACATTCTATGGTATTTTAAATGTGTTTGAGGGGCAGGGATTATTGGTTTGTTTTTGCTTTTTTATTATGTATTTTGTGTTCTCACTTTGTATTTTTCTGTTGTGAACTGCCCTGTGATTTTCGGATGAAGGGCGGTATACAAATTTTAATAATAATAATAATAATAATAATAACAATAATACCATGGGAACTCACAACACTGTTACGTCTTATTAAGGCACAAACACATGAATGGTATTGATAAATAGTGGGTTGAACTGGTGCTAGTTGGTTTCTCGACATATTACAGCACTCAAAGCTAAAAAGAAATATTTGAAAGTAAAGTTCTGGCAGTCTGATTTTGGGAACCACAGAACATGCGAACCTGGCACGCAATTTGATAGTGCTGACAATTATACCATGTGGAAATCAGCTACACATCCACAGCATTGTTGGTCTTTTGTATTAATTGAACTGATTCAATTTGCCATTGGAGAGGAGAGAATGGATTCCTTAGGAGCAATGGGGTCATTGTGGAATGCAAGCAGGTTACTACATGTAAGAAGCGAATATCTTGATCACACCAGTAATACGGCTCCTCTGCCTCAGAAAAGAAAAGGGCTAAAACCATACTCATGAGCTTTAATCTTATTAGAAATCCATGTCTCAGCTGACCTTGCAACACTACTGATTGACTGCCATGAGTGACACAGGGTTGGAATTAGGGCGTCAGGGGAGCAAAGTGAGCAGCCAGACAGTGGTTTGTGGGAAAATAGTATTGGCCTGGGGGGAAGAGAGAGCCTGAAACATTTAAAAGCAAACAAATGTATTAGGTGTTCTTATTAGTTTTCTCAAGAGTCTGTTATATATACAGACTCAGACAAATACTAATCTGTCTAAGTATATACTGGGGATACACATGGCTTATTCTCTGAATGTTTCTTTGCTCTTGCAAATGTTCAGGACACTGAACATGAATCTGACATCCAGTACAGCACTGTAGTTAAATGCAAATGGTGTGCTTTTCTTTTCAAAGTGCCATGTCAACATAAGTTAGGGCTCAGTTACAGTTTCTGGGGCCAGCAGATTACGTGGGCAGATTACCTGCCTTTCGGTTAATCTGCAATTTAGTTATTAATGTGAAGGAAGGTTTAAATCCCCAGACCGTTCGTTTTCCCTTCTCTGTCCAAGTTGATGTGGGCTGCCAAGCTTTGCTCTCCTAAATGCTTGCCCACTGGGCAGGGTCAGGAGCTGGAAGCAGACTGTAACCTGGCAGCTCAGAGAAAAAGGGAAAGTCAGAGGTAGACCCTGGGTGAGATTGGTGCACTGTAAATAGTTTAAACTGATTTTAATGTTACCTTTTTTTTACATGGTTGCAACCCTTTATGGAATTTTATAGTGAAGATGGGATAATAAATCTAATAAATCAGCATTGTCACTGTTATCCTGGATAAAGCTTGGTGGTTGGTATAAACCAGAGGCAGACAACTTATGGTTCTTCAGATGTTGCGAGGACTCCACTTTTCATCAGCTCCATCTGATGATGGTCAGTGATGATGGGAAATTAAGTTAAAAAAACAACAACCACATACACGGGAGAGTCACAGTTTGCCCACTACTGATTCACAGCATGGAATACATAGCAAAACTAAATAAAATTACAGATCTGGCATCTCAGATTCATAGTGTACTTAACTTCTGAAAAATACGGTTTGTTGGCGTTTCCAGTAAAATAATAGATGGTTGGCAACACTGCTTTCTGTGCAGTTCTAGTATCCACCTGTATCCTATGGTCTAGTTGAGATGGCTTAGGTCTGCAATACTGTGCTCAGTTATTTTGTAATACATGCCACTGAACATAGTGATAACAATTTCTGAGTAAACATTTGCAGACATTTAAACTTAGAAGCTATGTTGAAATGGTAGTACTGAGGGCAGGATTAGATCACTTGGAACAATATCTTATTCCCAGTTGCCTCTTCAAGGTCAAACTTCCTGGAAGCAGTAGGCTGAAAATTTTCTCTTCCAAATACCTGTAAGTAAATGACATTGGGATTGTGTTTGGTATGGGTATTCTGTGTATGCCTGGGCTTCTCATTGACCACTGTTATTTAGTTTTTCTTTGCAAAGTTTATCACCAGAATTGACAGGAAACAACCTGCATATAAAATTGAACACAATGGTTAAGCAGTTTCCCTGTAATGCATTAAATCTTGGGTTTAAATGTTTAAAGCTTACTTAGTAAGCACATTTGCACTACTGAAGTGTGTTTGCAATCGTTACTACATCCTATCAGTCCCTCAAGTTTAGTGACTGATACCCATTAGGAAAGTATTTCTTGTTCTGCAAATCTCTCTCTCTCTCTCTCTCTCTCTCTCTCTCTCTCTCTCTCTCTCATGAATTCTTTATAATGTATAAAAACATGATTAACAGTGCAATCCTATATTTATCTAGGATTCTATTTAGAAGTAAACCCTACTGAGTTCAGTGGGACTTGCCCTCAAGTATGGGGCTATAAGATTGCAGGTAAAGCTGTAATCCAATTCACAATTATTTGTGAGTAAATCCCATTGAACTCAATGGGACTTACTTCCAAGTAAACATGCATAGCATTGCTGTGTTTACTTAGCACACGTTTCTACTCACATCAGGGTACTTGTTGTTGCTATATCACTAGTCTTATTATATCTTTTTTTATATCCTTCGGCATTTCCCCTGAAGTTTCAATAACAATATTAGCAGTGCAGCTTCAGCAAGAATGAGAAACCTATTTTGGCGGAAGTCCTTAGGCAGATATATCATCTTCTCTTAGGCTTGCCTTTCTACCAATACAACATGCATTTAACAGCACAGAATAAAAACAATTATTCAGAAAGAACTATTTATTTTTTTGTGACTGCAGCATATTTAGTTTTAATGAACTGCCATGGAATTTTGAATGTATGGATTCTTAGCAAAGACAAATAAAAGTAAATTTTATGAAAATAGCCCCAATCTAGATATATAGCACAATTCTACACTACCTAGATGAAACATACTGGGACTTGCTCTGAAGTTAAGTGCGCATAGGATTGCAGCAGAAGACATACACATGCACAGGATGACATCTTAAAGGTACACCTAAAGAAGGCATATGAAGTTCTTCATTTAGAATGGCTAAATTAATAATAGAATAATGGAAATGTGGAATTGGAAGGGATCCCAAGGGTCATCTATTCCAACTCTCTGCACCGAAGGAATCTCAACTAAAGCATCCATGACAGATGGCCACCCAAACTCCGCTTAAAAACTCCCATTGAAGGAGAGTCTGCCACCCCTCAAGGGAGACCATTCCACCGTCTGTCAACTCTTACTGTCAGAAAGTTCTTCCTGATGTTTAGCAGGCTTCATTTTAATTCTAAGGAAAATGTTGTAAAAGCAAACCAAACAAAGCTACCCCCAATACAGTAGGTGGTTGCATAGATGGCTTAATTGCAAACATTCACTATTATTATTATTATTATTATTATTATTATTATTATTATTACTACTACTACCAAAGTTGCCTAACATGGTGTTATGAATTTCTAGATGAATTGTGGGGCTTATTGTGAACTTTGGTTGGTCCTAATGAACTTGTTGTTTTACTGATCTTGGGCTTAACTAGTTGTATAAAAGAATCCTTTGGCATCCACAGAGTTTAATTCCCAATGTGTAAGGATCAGGGTTTTTACATTAGCACAGAGATTGTTTGGCTTGAAGTGTCCCGTAATGTTCATTCTGCCCTTGCAAAAAAAAAAAAAAACTTTTAGTGTGACAGCACTTGATATTAGGCAGGCCCATTCATGTAGTTTAGGCATTCCTAGCAGGACATGTTATAGGATGTGGGTGGCACTGTGGGTTAAACCACAGAGCCTAGGGTTTGTCGATCAGATGGTTGGCAGTTCGAATCCCCGCAATGGAGTGAGCTCCCGTTGCTCGGTCCCTGCTCCTGGCAACTTAGTAGTTTGAAAGCACATCGAAGTGCAAGTAGATAAATAGGTACTGCTCCAGCAGGAAGGTAAATGGTGTTTCCGTGCGCTGCTCTGGTTCGCCAGAAGCGGCTTAGTCATGCTGGCCACATGACCCGGAAGCTGTACGCCGGCTCCCTCGACCAGTAAAGAAAGATGAGCGCTGCAACCCCAGAGTTGTCCGCGACTGGACCTAATGGTCAGGGGTCCCTTTACTTTTACCTAGCCGGACATGTTAACTTTATTACATAGAATTGTTTTTTAAATCTGTTGGACTGTATCCTACCAAGGTGTACTCAGAGCATACCAGTTATAAAGTTGATGGATCTAAGCTATCCTTGCCCATTAATTTCAGTGGATGTGCTCTGAGTAAAACATTGATTTTTATCTATGTTTTGATAATACTATTATATCTACTATTATTTAATGCTGTTTTTATTGCTATTTTTAAATTAGTACTTTTAAACATTTTATGTAAACAACCTAGATTTTTTTCTATTAAGTGGTATACTGTATAAAACTTGCTAAAAAAATAAATAATAAATAAAACAAATAAACATGTGGCTGCTCCACAGCTCAGCTGCGAATCCACCCAAGGATCCTTGGGTGAATTACTGTCTCACAACGCTGTTGTAATGATAAATGAGGCAAACTTTGCAAAGCCAGTTGTTCATTAAAAAAGTATATAAAACCAATTGATAATAATAATTCTGGGGGGTATCACAATTGGATAATAACAAAAGTAGCGGCCAGTATATAACTTTGTTTGCATTCCATTTGAAAAGCCAAAATACAATAAATGATTCAAAACATGCAGTATATTAACATTTGATCTTGCTCTCCTGTAGGGGAGGTGTCATTTAAAGGATGGCCATCACCCATCCTTTGTTGTGTTTCAGAACACACATTTTAATCTGTCTACAAAATCTATATTTCAGGTTTGTGAGGTATGAAAACATAACAAAAGCAATTGCTCTTAAAATGCAGCATTGTTGTTGTTGTTGTTGTTGTTGTTGTTGTTGTGTGTGTGTGTGTTTTGAAATTTAATCTTGAACACATCTGAGAACATGGGAATAGCCTTTAGTGAGCTCATTTAAAGGTAAAGGTAAAAGTACCCCTGACCATTAGGTCCAGTCACGGACGACCTGGGGTTGCGGTGCTCATCTCGCTTTACTGGCCGAGGGAGCCGGCGTACAGCTTCCGGGTCATGTGGCCAGCATGACTAAGCCGCTTCTGGCGAACCAGAGCAGCGCACGGAAACGCCATTTACCTTCCCGCCGGAGCGGTACCTATTTATCTACTTGCATTTTGACATGCTTTCAAACTGCTAGGTTGGCAGGAGCTGGGACTGAGCAATGGGAGCTCACCCCGTCACGGGGATTTGAAACGCCGACCTTCTTATCGGCAAGCCCTAGGCTCTGTGGCTTAGACCACAGCGCCACCCATGTCCCTCCCAGTGAGCTCATTTACTTGCAAGTAAACATGCTTAGGATTTAACTTTATTTTGGATTTGAACGTCATGCAAATGGGCATAACTGTGCACATGATGTTTCCAGATTGCTGTGAGTGTTAAGCACTGGGATTTATGGTCCTGTTTTAATCTCCCTCTCTCTCGCTCTGCATGTGTG
The DNA here is from genome assembly GCF_009819535.1 of Lacerta agilis. NCBI lineage: Eukaryota > Metazoa > Chordata > Lepidosauria > Squamata > Lacertidae > Lacerta > Lacerta agilis. Next base: position 31,369,148 of record NC_046318.1, read on the forward strand.
TTATATATACAGTACATGTGCACACATCACACACATAGGCATGTAGCTGTATAGATTTATATACACTGAAATTACACTAGCTATAGCTAACAAGGAAGACTAAGCATGTGACAAATTCCAATATTGATGCAGGGTGCCTGGGCCACAGCCCATGCTGTTAAGAAAAACAAATGTTATTAACGTGTTAAGGAGAAATACTTGCTAATAACTAGATAATTTTAAGAAGTTAGGTTCATACCATCTGTTAATCTTAGTTGTGATTAAAGAGGTAAATCCTAATGGCCATTATTCCTAATGACAGGACCAAGCAGGCTTAAAGCATTAGCCGTCGCAGGCTGAAGAGGAGAAGCAATGAAGGATATCAGCAATCTTAGCTGCAATTGAGGAATTGCCCCGTCTTCCACACAACAAAAGTGATACAAAAGAATTACACCCTCACTAAAGTCTATTTCCTCGTATAATCACACAAAATGATTTTTCTTAAATATGATAATAAATCACAGCAAAAAATCAATGTGGCAGGGCCCAACTGCTATGGCCTGATAACGCATCAATCAATATTTAGTATTTAGATTTTAATTAATACATAGCAGTGCAGAGGCCTTTTAAGAGAGAAATATTATCACAGATAAAAAATCCTGCACTGTTAGCATGCAAAAGTTGTTGCTCATATCTGTCATTGATCAATCTGCCGCTGTTGTGATTAAAAACCCTTGAAAATATCAGACAAGAGCATAAAACAGATTGAGCCAAGCAGAGCACGTTGTAGGCACCTCAGCATTGCAAAGCCACAAGAAAAGGATGCTGGGTAAAACTGGTTTACAAGGAGGAAAATACTGTTGGCTGAACACAGGCTATCTCATTGTAAAAAATCCTTAGAATTTTTTAACAAATGCAGTACAGGGGAAATAAAACAGCCAATGTTTGAGGTATAGCAGAAAGTTGCTTACTAATTGCATTTAACACATTCTCTACTGCAGAATGTAAAGCAAAACATTGTAACTGAACCCGAACATTAATTTTGATCCATATCTAAAAGGGATTTCTCACGGACTATGTATTACAGAACGAGTTTGAATATTTGTGGGCAATGTTGGTACAATACACCAAGGTTGGGAGCATGAAATTCAGAGAAATAACATTCCCACATTCTCTCTGTTTGGTTTAAGAAAATACCCACTTCATGCAAGCTGAGTCCACATTATAATTTATGAGGAATGATAACTTTTGCAAAATGTCAACATTTCTTGAAACCATCTGTGTTCTGATTGGATGAGGAATTTGGAAGATGAATCTAAGATTCTTCCCTATGATAACCCCAAAACGGAATTGCAGAAAAATCTTGTACAAATGGATTTGTTCAGCAGCGTGGGATTCATCAAGGAATAATACTAGAATATTTTATGGGAATGAATCAAATGCAGTATAATTAATAAAAATCCAATTTTGTTCTAAAATTTGGATGATTTGTGAGGTGAGGAAGACAGGCAATTTATTCAGGTCTAATGGCATTGTGAACAAATTAATCTTTGGCTAAAGCCACTAAACCATGGCTTGAGATGAGAGAGTTTTGGTCATACCAACTAATTAGGAGAATTCCAGAACAAAATAACATTAATACATGTATAGAAACAGGAATATGCCACAGGCATGGTCAAGATATAAAAGTCTGAGAATTATAAACAACCAAACATACATAATATGGGCAATGTATACATTTTGCAGTTCCATGGGAACTGGGGTCATGAGGCAAATCTAAATGTCTTTCCCAAAGCTCTAAAATGGGGGAAGAGATGGATGCTTATTCCTTTTTCTAATCTGTTGTTCTTTCTAAAACAACAATGCTGATATTATCTGGCTATTTGGATATCATATCAAATTGAAGAAAATATACAAGGTTAATCTACAAATTTGACCTTAGACCAGAAAACATTTTTTTCCTGCAGTTCCTACCGCTGCAGTGCAAATCCTCTTTTTCCCATTGTAAGCAGAGAGAATGCCAGCAGCCTCCTCTTCTGTCAGCTGTCATGGTGGTGTAGAGAGTAAGGCACGTGGGTCCCAGGCCCTGGTTTGAGACCACTTGGCACCTCCCTCCCTCCCTCTTTTACAGGGATGTGCTCCCTCTTTGTCCTTGATGGGAGTCCTACTGGTCACATTCCCATCTTTTGGTGAAGCATCTAGCAGCACAACTTGGAGGTGAGACAACCCCCTTGTATGGAGTGTGACAAGCAAGTGGCCATTTCCCCCACATAACAGAATTTATTCAACAAATTCTTTAATTCTAAAATCAATCAATCAATCAATTAGCTGAGCAGTTTTGGTTTGTAATTTTCATTTCTGTAAATATTAATGTTTTGTTCATAAGTCGGGCTGACCTTCCCCCTTCCTTCTTTCTGCCGATATACTCTCTCCACAGAATGGGTGTGCTTTGCAAACTTCCTGAGTGGAAACCTCAATTCCCTGTGAAATAGTCATGCCCATTGCATCTCAACATTGAGAAAGAAAATGCCATAAGAAGGAGTCAAGTATCATATGACTATAGCCACAAACCCAATGTAATACAAATCCACATGCTATAACAGCACAATTTGCACTGCTGCTGTGAAGCCTGTGCTTGCATTTTGATTATCAGACCATTGTAAATGGAACTTAGCCTAGGAGCAAAGTTTTTTTTTTTTTTTAAAAAAAAGATTTATTAATGTATAGAGACATAACACTTAGTTTATTTAGTTCTTAAAGAACTTCAGATAATTTGAAGATTCTGGATTTGAATGGGCTTTGTCAATGAGGGTCTGGTCTTGGACATGAGTGACATCGCATGGAAAAGGAATTGGTGTTATACATGACCTGTCTGCTTCAAACCTGTTAGCAGTCTGGCGGCCATGTTCTGTGCTAGTTGAAGCTCCAGCATTGTTTTCAATGGAAGCCCCACATAAACAGCATTGCAGTAGTCCAGTCTTGAGGTTACCAGAGCATAGATTACTGCCACCAAGTTATCCCTGTCCAGATAGGGTTGTAGTTGGGCCACCAGCCTAAGTGGAAGGCACACTGAGCCACTGAGGCCACCCGTGCCTCAATTGACCACAATGTATCCCACAAGAACCCCCACAAGAACTATAAACTTGCTCCTTCTGAGGGAGTGTGACCCCATCTAGAGCAGGCTGCACACCACTCAGACAGTCGAAAGAACCACCCACCAAGAGCATCTCAGTTCTGTCTGTACTCCATTATCATAAGACTCAAAAAGTGATGCTTAATTTAATTAATGCAGGGTGTGCTTCCTGGTTGGGAACCATTTACCCACAATGGAAGATTGCAGACCAGATTGCTTGTATTAATTGAATACTGCATTGCGGAATTAACTAGACTAGGGTGCAACCTCTGTTCTTGATTGGTATGGGCCTATAGCTTATGCCAGTGCTGACACATGCTGGAGGCGCTTTCCCTGATAACCACAATGATGCTCTCATTGCTGAGAGCAAAGCCAAATCACATACACATATGAGCTAGCCAGAGCTTCTTGGTAACACAGTTGTCAATTTTTGTGACCATGCCCCTAAAAAGACGCCAAAGAGATTGCCAGCAGCTCTAGTTGTCTGTCTATCTATATCTATCTATCTATCTTTCTATCTATCTATCAGCAGTATATTGTATTATCCTCAATTTAGTCAGATCAGTTGGCTGCATAAAATAATGAGTTGGCATGTTAGACCTCAGTTCACATGCCTAATCAACCAGTGTGGGTTAGTGGCTAGTGTTGGATTGTGGACTGTGAAGCTCATTGGGTGTCCTTTGGCCAGTCACCTGCTTTCACAGTCTAATCTCTCTCACAGGTAGGACATACTGTAAATGCAATGATAAACAAACAACTAAATGAAGTTCACTATTTGACCTTGGGCAGTCATTGAGCTAAACCCACCCCAAAAAGGGTTCATATGCCAGGTCAGACCTGTCCCCCAATCACTGGCAAATAGCACTCTAGCAACTGAAGCCCATCACTCCTGCTATGAATAAAATTCCAGAGCTGCACTTCCTCACATCCTCACTCCTATACATAACTGGTTTCTGGAAGAGAAGTCAGATTTGCTCATGAGTATATGTAGAGAGGCCAACACATGCACACCATGCTGGCAATAGAGATATGTGGTTTTACTATAATTCTACCATTCCCGTGCCCCTCAGATATGAACTGAAAGTCAAGTATAATGTTGGAAAGATGAAACACTAATGTGCCAGCCCTGCAGAGCTTCAAACATATTTCAGTGTAAATTCAACTGGGTTACCCCATTGAGGGGTAATTTCTCTGCCTACATACATACCTACTTACACACACACATTCCTGGTATTTGTGCATTAAATGAATTGATTATTGTAAATGATTATTGAATGAATTGATTATTGTAAATGAATGTTTGGCTGCTGCAACACCAGAAATGGTTGTTTGCTGTCATCTCTATAGTAACAAAAAGCCCCCGAACCAATCAAACCTCCCCCAAACAGTTGATGATCCATGTTTAATTCTGCGCATTTTCATATTGTTTATGCATCTTTGGAAAGTGATAGGGAGATAGTGCAGATGTGTGCGAGTATACACATAAGCAGACATCTGCCACAGCGTCTGTTTTGCACACACATAAAAGTGCCCACGCACACAGGTATAAGCATATGTATTCAGTCTCTAGATAATCAGAGACACAGATAAAATAAAGCTTCTCGAGTGACAGACATTCTGCAGACAGGGTTGTTAGTTTATGTAGGCTATAGGCAGAGTCGACTGGAAAATTTTGATCACTTTAATTTACTATATCCAGCATGCCTGCTGTACTCATCCAGCACTTTTATCAAGCCCTGTGAGGTGGTATTGATTTTTTTATTTTCTATGTAGGATAAGAAGACAGAGAGTTAGGAGCAAGAGTGAATGAAGAACTTTCCTCAGATTACTGCTATTCTCTAGCTTATTGCATCCTGTCGTTTGTAGTTTCAGATGATGTCCAGTATGTCAGGGTTGCTTGAAGCAATAAACAGGGTGAATAACAATGGAAAGGCGAGATGAGAAAGATTGAAAAAAGGAAAAAAGAGGCAGCCAAGAAAGTAAGAAAGTGAATGTGAGAAATAAGGGGAGGTGGGTGGGCAGAGGAGGGGGGGAAGCAGAGGTTGAGAAAAAGTGTCTGCAGTGTAGGAAGCTTGATGAGTGCATTCCTTTAAAGTAGCTATGTAACCAGTCATGACAGTTTTTCACCAAACAGCTAAAATGTAAAACCCATCAGGTAGCGAAATAATGGAAACAGTGCCCTTTATGTTTTATTATTTTGCTACAGGAAGCAGCAAAGCAAAGCAAAACAAAACAAAGAAAAAGGTGTTTAAGAGCGATATTATTATTTTTTATTCCCTTGAATTAGCAGTTGGGCTGTTGTGAAAAGATGGATTTCTTTCTCTTTCTCTCTCTTTTTTTTTGTACCCTGGCCTCAAAAAGCTCTGTTAGAGATTCTAAATTTGCAAGCAACACACTGTTTCAATCATAGTCCTTTAGGATCTTGAGCTTTGGGGGCATTTTTGCTGACCATCAACTCCATGGGATAAAAATCGAGAATGTGCTTCACCTGTTCATAAAGGATGGCGAACTGTATTCTGGCTGATGCCTACCCTGCTATATATAAATATAGATTTTGCTTTTCTCTACTATGCAGGCAAAAATGGATTGCTACCAGCACATTAAACCAGTCATTCAGCATCATTCAGTTCCTTTAGCTTTCTGGACAGAATTAGCAGTGCTGGTTTTCATCTATAAAGACTAAAATGGCTTTTACATACCGCAGAGATGGTCTTCTTCCCTATTTCACGTCGTGATTTCTATGGTCAATCACAAACAGTGCCATGTGGAAACCATCTGCAAATGACAAGGAAGGCAATGTACATTTTGGAATCCTCTTCCCCAGGAAGTCTGACACTGCTGAGACTTGAAATTCAGTATATTTGTTATCTGAACAACAGTTTCGGGGCCAGTCATTATTATTACTACTCTATTTTTTAGTGGTATGTTTACTTACAGCATTCCTGGGCACTGCTTGGAACCCAGGAAGGGGCCTACCTGGGTTGGTCCGCCTTTTAAAAACTGACCCCATTTTATTTTCTCACAAATACTCTGACATAGATCTGGGGCATTGTGGGAAATTTAAGTAGTGGTTCCTAGCCACTTGGATTACAAGTACTATTGTTGTTGCTTACTGCCACAGTACCAAGATAGATTCAACTGTCGGCTCACTCAAACCTGGTGCTGCTTATCTTTTTAAGACATAAGTTATACTTTAGATATCTCCACCCCCTCCACTATTTACTGATGTTAAATGTGCAGATTAAAAGTGCAACGAGTGACTGATCAAAGAAATAAACATTTACATTAATGGCCATTACTTGCTTGGATTGGAATATTTATTGACATTGCTGGAAGTCAGTTGTTATTTTATTGATAGAATAAAACAACGTAGCTGTCAAGGAATTTAAATCAAAAGACACCTACAGACAGTTGCTGTTTTCGGGTGGGATTCAATCAAATCCTGGCAAATTCAGGCTGTGCAATTAAAGCTTTTGTGAAAAAAAACATGCTTTCCTCAAAGATCCCCAAGATGACATTGATGGAGCCATGTACACTTGGGGTAACACTTGTTTTGACACAATGCCATCTAGCCTCCCTGCAAACAAATCTGTCGGCATGCTCATTAAAAAGGTCTCCTGGAAGTTACCAAGGACTCAGGTGCCTTAACTTCCTGTGCTGTTAAATCTCTTTACTGGTTGAAGCGGCTATTGGCCAGATCTTTCACATGTTGTAGTGCTACTCATTTAATGGGCAGGGAATGCATTGCTGATCCTTAGTCCAATTTTATTCCATGACCTGAAGAGCCAATGGTTGTATATAACCATTGTTCCAGTCTTGGCTCATCACTCAGACCAAAGTTTTAACAGAAATATTTCACTAGTGCAATTTTATTTCCATTGCATAGCTTTTAATTTTAAAACTAAGGTACTGATTACATTAACACACACTCACACACACCAATCCCAAGAATCACAATGAATGCAGGATTTTGCAGTCTGTCAGTGTGCCTGGATCCTGTGTTACATCTGAATGCCTAGTAATAATAATATTATTAATCATAATAATTAATTTTTTTGTGCCCCACCCATCTGACTGGGTTGCCCCAGCCACTCTGGGCAGCTTCCAACAGAATATAAGAAAGCATAACTAAACATCAAACATTAAAAGCTTCCAAATATTGGGCTGCCTTCAGATGTCCACGGAAGGTCGTATAATTGTTTTATCTCTTTGACATCTAGGACTGTGCCTCTTCCTGGAAAAAGCAGATCTAGCCACTATTGCATAAGCCTTAAGGCACTCTTGCATTTACCAACAGTATTCCTGATGTGATGTTTCATCTGATTTTTTTAAAAATGGCTTTTTTATTTCTAAAGTTTTCTAAGATAAGATCAATCTACATAGTGGACTGTTCGTTTTAAACCTGAGAAGATTTAAGCTTCCACTAACTTTTTAATTTAAAAGATTTTTCTAACTAAAGAGTTTTTATAGAGAGAGTCAGCTGTAGTTCAGTTTATCACAGTGACAAAGACATTTGAGAAGGGAGGCAGGCTGAACTTTAAATGCTGGAACCAGACAATTGGAATGCTGCATATACAGTATATAAGCAGAAATAACTTACTATGGCCATGTTATTGGCATGTTGCATATGCTTCCTTATGGCCAGTAGGCTGAGCTTCTGACTCATGGGCTGCACTCTCTTAAAATCGCCAGTGATTGCCATCAGGGAGTTGCTACAATGGTAAAGCAATGGGAAACCTGGGTACCTGGTACACAGCAACCCTAAAGGCTGGAATAGCTTGGAATAGAGGTTGTTCACCACTCTAGCATGCCTAAATCTTGCCAGGAAGTACCGTATTTTTCCATGTATAAGACGCCCATATTTTTGGGGGACTCCACATTAAGAAAACACTCCTCAGCACTACCTGTGTATAAGTCAAGCCCCATTTTTAAACCTATTTTTTTGGTTTAAAAACCTAGTCTTATACACGGAAAAATACGGTAATTCTCACTGAACTCAGTGCACTTTACTTCTGACATACATACCAAGGATTTTGTACAGATCTTCTGGAAACTTTAGCTTTCAGCTCCTCCTCATGTTCAGCGGCATAGGACTTTTAGAAATAAGAATCTGCATTCAGATTAAGCTTCACAGACACAGAGCTTTATTTTTATAGTTCCTTCCTGCCCTTCCTCACAAGGGAGCCCAGGGTGACAACATTAAAACAAGTAGTGTAAATATTGGGATGGACTAGTTTGTGATTAACCCAAAGCATCCTGAAATCCTGATATACACTGCATTCCTGATCACATTCTCATCCATATGCACCCCCCTTTTAAAGTAACCAACACAGAAAACATGACACCTAAAAACACATTACATTAAAGACACAGCACATCCATTTTTTAATTACGTTCGGAAGGCCTCCAATTTTCATTGGGAGCATAACCATGTTGGAACAGGAGCTTTAACCCTTCTGTGCCCCACCGCAATGCCAATGGGAACCACAGCTTCTTGTGACAATTACCATTAGAACTTAAAACAACAACAAAAACCACACTGCTGCCGTTGCACACCACACATTTAATATAATGTGTAATTAGATGCCAAAGGATGTTGCTTCCTAGCCTCATTCTTGAAGGGATATGTGCTCTGTGATTAATCTTCTCTTTTCCCTATTTATATGGTTCAACTTTACAGAAACTTTACAGAAAAAGTTGAGCTGAAAAAGAACACAAAGATTACGACAGGGGCAGGGGAAAACAGAAAGCAGGAGTCAGGCCGAGCAAAACTTCACTAATCCAAGTACTCCTTGGTTTCAGAGCTGCAGACATTTTTGAAATTCTCTTTAGGACCATGAGGGCTAGAAACTTTTATAAATTATGTTTAAAACAACTGAATATCACAACACTCAGCTTTGCAGCCAAAGAAAATGTTCACAGTAATGTCTGAGAGCAGGAAATGGCTAATGAAACAAGCCCTCTTCAGGTGAGGGGGAGAGAGGGGGCAAGCATGCTAGCTCCATCCTGTCATGCCACTGTGCCCCTTCCTGCCATGTGTCGGCATGAGCCTGCTGCAGATTGTTTTGCCTCCAATATCTGGGACTCACAAAATTATCTACCATAATTGTCTTCCTGTCACTTGTCATAGCATCCAGTGAGCATCTGCTCTGCCCAGAGAATCCTTCTGAACAGTTCCAGATACAATATAAAACAGAACAACTGCATCCCTTTTATGGTTGATTTTCAGCCGTCTTCTCCAGCCGACCACCTTGCTATTAGGGAGAACTGTCATTGAAAGCCAGCGCTCAGTGCCTCAAAAAAGCCATCAAAAACAGTGCTTTCTGCCAGCCTCCTAATCTACAAAAAATATATATGTTAGAACCAAATTAAAAGTGCCAATCGTTAAGCCTGGATCTCATCATTATGACTCTAGTCATTGCTCCACCTGTGATTATGTTAGGGTAACTGTCACATTTAAAAGCAGTAAAACAACAACAACACAAAGCCCACCACTCTATTGCACCAACCAATATATCACCTGCAAATTCACTAGTGTTTTAGATATCATACAATGCAAACACCCCCCCTTTTTTAACAGAGTACCTTGGAAAAAAAACACCAAAGGACCTTGTACTCACTTCAGAAATCACATCACAGTTGCATCAGGGATGAGGGGTCGGTGTGTAGAGGAGAAATAACACAGAGGTAGAGGAAATGTCTAGGTAGAGGTAGAGGAAATGTAGAGGAATAACTGATTGGTTCAAAATTGGGAAAGGAGTACGACAAGGCTGTATATTGTCTCCCTGCTTATTTAACTTATATGCAGAATTCATCATGCGAAAGGCTGGGCTGGATGAATCCCAAACCGGAATTAAGATTGCCGGAAAAAATATCAACAACCTCAGATATGCTGGTGATACAACCTTGATGGCAGAAAGTGAGGAGGAATTAAAGAACCTTTTAATGAGGGTGAAAGAGGAGAGCGCAAAATATGGTCTGAAGCTCAACATCAAAAAAACTAAGATCATGGCCACTGGTCGCACCACCTCCCGGCAAATACAAGGGGGAGAAATGGAGGCAGTGAGAGGTTTCACTTTCTTGGCTTCCATGAGCACTGCAGATGGTGACAGCAGTCATGAAATTAGAAGACGCCTGCTTCTTGGGAGAAAAGCAATGACAAACCTAGACAGCATCTTAAAAAGCAAAGACATCACCTTGCCGACAAAGGTCCGTATAGTTAAAGCTATGGTTTTCCCAGCAGTAATGTACGGAAGTGAGAGCTGGACCATAAAGAAGGCTGATCGCCGAAGAATTGATGCTTTTGAATTATGGTGCTCGAGGAGACTCTTGAGAGTCCCATGGACTGCAAGAAGATCAAACCTATCCATTCTCAAAGAAATCAGCCCTGAGTGCTCACTAGAAGGACAGATCCTGAAGTTGAGGCTCCAGTACTTTGGCCACCTCATGCGAAGAGAAGACTCCCTAGAAAAGACCCTGATGTTGGGAAAGATGGAGGGCACAAGGAGAAGGGGACGACAGAGGATGAGATGGTTGGACAGTGTTCTCGAAGCTACTAACATGAGTTTGGCCAAACTGCGAGAGGCAGTGAAGGATAGGCGTGCCTGGCGTGCTCTGGTCCATGGGGTCACGAAGAGTGAACGACTGAACAACAACAACAGAGGAAATGTCACTCTTTTCTGCAAGGACTCAGTTTCCCTAAGATCTCTCCGTTGACTTGAACAGAGGAAGGCCTGGAGCCATGTGAAAAACAAAAACAGTGCCCATATCCCTCCCTCAAATCACTGTGCTCGGAGTATCGTGGGAAAATAATTCACTGTGATTCAAGCCTAGACCTTTCCATCAAAACAGACAAACCCACCTCGCCAGTCCTTCCCCACTTGAACTCAGGGCATTTCCCTAGTAAGCTAGGTTTTGCTTTTTTATTTTTAAAGAAATAATGCACCCATAACTTTAAAGATCCAAGCCCACAGAGCACCTTGGGAGTTCAGGGAATGCCTGATCTGACTTGAGACGCCTTGTTAATGACACAATCCAACTCAGGCATTCAGCTCACCTCATCCAACTTGTAATTCAGGAAGTACACATCACTGACGCATGCCCTCATGGACACCTACTTCAGTTGGTAACTAAGCCTCTTTTTCAGAGAAAGAGACTTTGGCATTGTTTTGTATGCCCTGGTATTCTCTTGCCTTACTCTTGTCACGCAGTTTACATGCCACTATCAATTGTCCTATACTAGGAGCAGGGCTTTTTCAGTGGCGTCCCCTGGTTGTGCCATTCCTGGGGGAAAATCTGCTACATCCACTCATTTAGGAGGAAAGTAAAAACAACAACATGGCATATGTTCTGTAGGTTTCTTCTTTAAATGTCAGTTCCCATTCATGCTGTTTGCTTTAGGCTGAAATCCTAAACATAGATACTTGGGCATCAGCCTGACTGAATGTGTTGCTGTTTACTTCTCAGTGGTTAATGCAAGTGGTTAATTGCTAATCTAGTTATGTCTATCTATCTGATCTGACTATTAAATGTGTTCATTAAAAATGGTAGCTACCCATTTAACCAGCTATTAGAGGACAGGATTTTAGAAATGCCATGTTATCTTAAGTAAGTGTGATTATAGTCCCTATGTTTCAAAGTTTGGCTTTGTTAGGGTTGAAAAAACAGAGGGAGTTTTAATTGTCCAGGAACACTGGCAGGTATCTATAAACTTCAAGAGGTGTTTTTGAAGATACTTTCCCCTACCTCTCTCTCTGAGGCACAACCCAGATTTCATTAGTTGGCTAACCAGATTATAAGAAGCCTGTAAATAGAACAAATGATTCCACACGATCCAGGTTATTTCCAAACAGTCATGCAAAGATATAACTGAAATAATTTAGACATATGGATAAGAACCTTCAAAATCAATAGTGCTGGAAGAAATGAAACATATGCTGATGCAATCAAACAGAATTGAATTTCATACAAATGTTAGCAAATCTATATCAGATTATCACGGCAAAAACTTCATTTTCATTGATTTATAATGTATTATTATTGTTTCTACCAAACTGCCATAGACAGCCATTTAGCAGCTGCCAAGCGCCTTAAGGGTAAATAAAGGATATCACTGATGGTGCTGGGATATAGTCGTTTAAGTGTCTAATAATTCACAAATGCAGCAGGTATGATATTCTGTTTCTGTATATTCTTCAGTGTTTTACTTTCAGTTTAATTTATTAACTTTTCTCTAATCTTTTATTCTGAAAGCAAGAAAGGATGACATTCTCAAGAAAACCTTTATTTTAAGGCTGTAAACTGGGCAGCCTTTAAGAATATTTTTGTTGTTGTTGTAAAAGCCAGACTTGGGGGAAATGAACAAATTTGGGACTCATGCTTACAACTCCTGATCTTTCAGGGTGGAGGTTTCAGAGGAATCAGTGTAATAGTTTCTTGGGTCTATTGATCCAATGTCTTGTAGCAGCTAGATGGGTGGGGTAAAATAATAATAATAATAATAATAATAATAATAATAATAATAATAAGTAGTAGTAGTAGTAGTAGTAGTACATTGAACAGAATCAAAACAAAGGAAATGAACTTGATGAACAAGGATGGGTGTCCCTGTGAAAGACATAGTCGAAACAAAATAGAAAATTCTTTTCAGTAGCACCTTAGAGACCAACTGTGTTTGTTCTTGGTATGAGCTTTAGTGTGCATGCACACTTCTTCAGATACAATGAAACAGAAGTCACCAGATCCTTAAATATAGTGACGGAGTGGGGAGGGGTATTACTCAGAAGGGTGGTGGGAATGGGTGATCAGCTGATAGGTGTGGAAAAAAATTAGTCTTGCAGGGAAAGGCAAGGGTTGAGATGGCTAAATATAGCTTTGTTTTGTAGCTTTGTATGTGAAAGACATGTTTGTCTAAGACTCTAATTGTTTGTGTAACTGATATTTATACTTGTAAACCTCTTAGAAGCCTATATTGGCATTAAGCAGTATATAAATTGTAAGATTCTGGACAAGCCACCCAGAGTGGCTAGGGAAACCCAGCCAGATGGGTGGGGTACAAATAATAAATTATTATAGAATCATAGAATCATAGAGTTGGAAGAGACCACAAGGGCCATCCAGTCCAACCCCCTGCCAAGCAGGAAACACAATCAAATCATTCCTGACAGATGGCTGTCAAGCCTCCGCTTAAAGACTTCCAAAGAAGGAGACTCCACCATATATTATATATTATTATAACCAGAAGAAAGTACTTCTTCATGCAGCACATGGTTAAAGTATGGAATTCACACCCATAAGAGGTAGTGATGGCCACCAACTTGGATGACTCTGTAAGAGAGCTAGACATAGGCTATCAATGGCTGTCTTTGCAATGTTGATATTCCTTGGAAGTCCAAACATCCAGCTATCAATCTCTTCTACTTTCGTTCATCCATCAGTCCTCCTGAATGTTTAAACCAAGCATGGGCGGATGTCAAGCTTGTGGGATCCACTTAGGTGTCTCCCCCCATTTTTAATCAATGGGAGTCATGTAGAAAATTGTTATGTATGTGCATGTGGACTAGTGGTGGTGCTGGCACTAGAACCAGTATATTGGCTCAAGATGTCTAGCATATACTCCTAATGCACCCTATGAGTCTTGTATTGGGATTACATCTAAATTACCACAGATCAGGGATTCTAATAGCTTGGTTTAGAAGGGGGAGTTGCTCTTTGTTGCTCTACTACAAATTGTCCAGAGCTATAGATCCCAATCTACCCACTCCTAGTCTTGATTATATCTATTCCAGGAAATCTGCACATTCACTGTCCTTTATCTTCTGTCTTTGCCTCTCCCTTTATCCACACCACTTCAGCTCATACTTCTCTTTTGGTAGGCCCACACATCTAGCGGGCACCTTGTGGATACAACTCTTTGCACAGAGAATGATTGAAGCATCTGTGAGAATAGGCTCCATTCAACAAATGTGAAAAGGTTTTGACATATCTCAATATATATTTTAAGTGTTTTTGTTTAAATAGAAAACAAAACAAAACAGAGGCTGAACTGCATTTTAATATCTAAAGGCATATAAGCCACCCGTTTCTGTTTAACTTAGGCCCTCTTGAAATTTCCATTTGGGCTTTTGTTCACCTTTATTAATTCATGTTCATGCTTTTGAGTACATGTTCTCCTTTATTAGTTCAACTCAGCAGGGTTTTTCTCCCCCCATGTGACTTTTGCATTGAAGCAGGTGATCAGATTCCATTGCAGTGAGATACAATTTAACCAGAAAATAATTCATTAACAGGACAGAAACAGTAGTTCTTCCTGATAGCCTCAGTTTAAGTATTTATAGGCATGAATATTAGAATATCCGCAAGTGGAGACTTGCATAAATTTGTGAATATGTGTGTGTGTTCAATACTTTCTCTTTAACGATCCCACCTTATACTTTTGAAAAATATTTTATAGATACATAAAAGGGTGGACAGTGTAAAAGGTATCGAAGCCTTCATAAATGCTGTTGTGTGTCTGTTACATGTACTCTGCAACCATATCTGTGGCCAATATTTAGTTTCTATTACATCAACAGTATAGTTCCACCAAACTGTGCCACCATGCAACCCTGTTTCATTTCAGCTGGGTTAATGGAGATTTTGCTGCAGCAACACTTGGTATCTTCCAGTGTAGATCTCACACACGGTAATTAAAACTTCTTAACTAAAACATCATAATTAAAACATCCTCAAAAATGTAAGATCAACTAGCAGCAGACAACTTTAGACTGAGTGGCTCATGTGATGCTTATCACATGTGTTGTCATAATACTGAGTGTCTTACATACTTTGAGGGCCATTTGTTTGGGAGGAAAGTGGCATATAAATAAAGAAAATACATAGAGTACTAATGGATCAAATGAAATGAAATAAAAAAGCAACGGGACAAGGCATGCTGCCACATACATGTCCTATGGAATAACATGCTAAGTGGTGACCAGTATTAAGTCTGTGGCCATTCCTAAGAACAGGGTAATGTTTTTCCACCAGATCATTTGACTTAATCAGACACATTTCTAAGGATGATCATTTGAGTAAACAATGACTGTTTTCTCTGCCACATACTGCATTCACAACAGGGCACTTTTTAGTTATAAAAAGGGATAACCAGATGAAATGGTGGCAATCTAGGATTAACTCCTAGTATAGTCTGCACCCAGGACAGAAATAAAATTCAAAGCAGTCATGTGTATATAGCTATAGATATAGATCTATAAGATTTGTGGATGTACAAAATAGTTCTGGAATTCTTTCCCAGTGTATTGTGAGACACTCAGAAATAAATTAAAATCAGTTGGAACAATGAGAGCATCAACAGAGGACTGCTAGTCTTTCTTGTCTTTCTTTTCCTTGTAAGAGTTCCTGCATCTCACTTGTAATTTTCCGTTTCTGGGCCTGAAAAAACTTAAGTAGAATAAAGCAAACAAACAAGCAAAATACAATAATCATCATTAATTTTACTTGGGGAAGCATGTAGGATCTAGTCTCAGGGAGGTTTCCATTAGTAGCAAACATTTAGACTGTACTTCAACGATTTGTTGTAGGAGATAAATACATACTTGTGAAGGTGCAGTTTGATTAGGTCAAAGCAAAGGAAGGAAATTTTGTGGACTCATATTCTAGCCCATCATCATCTTGGAAAAGAGCCATTTGTCCAGAAGCACAACTGACAGCTAGAATGTGGTAAAAATAAAACAGCTAATGAGATTCACTGAACATAGGCCATGTGGGCAGTGAATCAAAGTGTCTTAGCCTATTAACCTGTATGGCACAGCTGTAGTTTAGCTTTTCAAAATCTCTGATTGTTCTGCTTCATTATAATCAGTGAGAATTAAGGGAAGAAGGCCTATCTTTTCTGATGGGGAAACCTTTGCCATATTCAACATTTCAAGCAACTATCTTGGCCAATAGTTACCACAAAAGCATATTAATATCCAACAGTATTGTCTGAATTTTCACATGGTAGATCTGGATCTTCTCTCGAGGTTAGGTATTTTGGTGTTCTGGTCAAAGTGTTGCACTGCAGCTAGCCATGTGATGAAGCAATAGGACTGCCCAGTTCAAAAAGTGAGCCAGCCTTTATTCTGGTGCTCCAACTCAGGGTGGAGCTAAACAACAACAACAATGACGACAGCAACAACATGCCGCTCATCCGACTGGGTTTCCCCAGCCACTCCGGGCAGTTCCCAACAAAATATTAAAAACACAATAAAACATCAAACATTTAAAACTTCCTTATAAAGGCAGCCTTCAGACATCTTCTAAAAGTCAAATAGTTGTTTATTTCCTTGACATCTGATGTTAAACAGGGTGGATAGAAGGCCCTCTGCATGGTTCCCTGTAACTTCACTTCTCACAATGAGGGAACTACCAGAAAGCCCTTGGTGCTGGATTTCAGTGTCTGGGCTGAACAATGGGGATGGAGATGCTCCTTCAGGTATTGTCAGGATGCTGTCAGCGGCTCCCGGCTGGTTGCCCAGGAAAGTATAAAGACAAGGGGAGGTTTCTTACTGTCCTTTTTTATTCAATAATAAGAGAGAGGCTATAGAACCCAGCCTCTTGGATAATGGCACTGTCACCTCACTTCCTCCTCCTCCTCCTCCTCCTCCTCCTCCTCCTCTCCCATTATTTCCCAACTTTCCTCCTCATCTGCCTCTGAACTCTGACCTCCTGCAAACCACTTTTGTAAGTCTATACTGTCTTCCTCTTCCTCCTCTGTTCATTTGTATCTGTGGACCTGAGTGAGAACTGCAGCCACGGTAGGCAGAGTGAAACTATATACACAACACCCCTCGAGGCTCTGCACATCGGCCACCCAGGGATCATCAAAATGAAGGCATTGGCACGGTGTTACGTCTGGTGGCCTAACATGGGTGATGCCATCACCTCTTGGGATGCCTCCTGTCAAGCATGTCAAGAGTAGGCACCGCTGGCAGCTAAGGGTAACACCTGGGAGACACCCAAGACACCCTGGTCAGGAGTGCACATCGATTTTGCCAGCCCCTTTCATGGCTGGACCTTTATGGTAGTGGTGAACGCCTATTCAAAATGGCTGGAGGTGGCCCTGATGCCCTCCACCACTAGCGAAGCCATCATCCAGGTATTGTGGGGTCTATTTGGATGTCCTGATGTCCTCGTCTCCGACAACGGACCTCAGCTCACATCAGGCACCTTTGAAAGGTACCTCTTGGGGCTGGGCATCCGCCATGCCCTAATGGCACCATTTCACACGGCCAGCAACGGACAGGCGGAGAGAATGGTGCACTCAGCAAAAGAGACACTGGTTCTCCTGGACCAGAGGGACTGGCATGAGCGGGTCACTGAATACTTGCTTGTGCAGCACATCACCCCTCATGCAGCCACAGAGTGGAGTCTGGCTGAACTGCTTATGGGCTGCCACCTCAGGTCTCCGCTTGACTCATTGCACCTGGACTTTGGGGTGGTTGAGCCCCTGGGCTGTGCTAATGCACCACGGTCTTTTACTCCGGGGGATAGGGCCTTTGCCTGGAACTTTGTGGGTGACATTCCTTGGGTACCGGCCACGGTAGTGGGAGTCACTGGGCCCCACTCATACCAGGTGGCACTCGAGAATGGATGCTTGTGTCGCCGACACATAGACCAGCTACGTCGCAGAGTTGGGAATTTGGACAATACTGCTGTGTCCCCAACTGCAGCCTCAGCTCCGGAGCAGACGCTAATGGAAGGCGAGGCTCCACCTACACCTCCCTCACAAACTGCGGACATGGAGCTGAGCCGAGCTGCTGCAGTCGTTCTACCTGACTCCCTTGAGACTCGGACCACTGCCTTGCCTGATTTTCTGCCGAGTCCGTTTGCAGGAGTTCCTTCGACAGCACCAGAGCCAGGGAACTCGGGCTCAACGGTACCATTGGTCGCACCGCGGTCACAGCGGGACTCGGGCAGCCAACCGGACTCTGATACTGGCCCTTGGCAGTCAGGTAGGGTTCCCAAGCGCCTGGCTTATTTAAAAGACTATGTTACCAACAAATTGCACACATAATGCCGCATTGTAAATAGAATTAGTTATGCTTGCGAACTGGGAAAATTGAAAACGATACGCTATGTGCCTTACTGAACCAACAAGAGTATTGCTGTATATAAGGGAACCACTATGATTGTAACCTAATGCCTTATCTCGGTGGGGAGGGGTGTTATGTATTGAAGTTCTCACCCTAGGCCACTAGGGGTGTTGTGTATATAGTTTCACTCTGCCTACCGTGGCTGCAGTTCTCACTCAGGTGCAAATGAAGGATTGAGATTGCCGCTCATGGATTGGGTAGCTAGAGAGAGAGTCACTACTGTTGCATGTTACTGAATACTATATAAGCAGGCTGGCTCAGCCCTTCAGTTCAGTTCTGTTCCAGCCTGAGAATAAAGAGAGCTGCTTGAAAATCACTGTGTTGTCTGATATGTCCACCCACCATTTAATATCATCCCTGAAAGGGTCAGGGTGGGGAGGTGGTCTCCACCATTCCTCCTCTGCCCGGACCCTGACAGGTATACTGGGTCGAGGCTGTTTAGGGCTTTAAAGGTCAGCACCAACACTTTGAATTGTGCTCAGAAACATACTGGGAGCCAATGTACATCCTTTAGGACCAATGTTATATGGTCCTGGTGGCTGCTCCCAGTCACCAGTTTAGCTGGTGTCTAGCTGATGGCATTCATGAGATGGCACTACAACTGAAAACAATGAAGTTATGTTGAGGTTTCTCCTCTGTTACAACAACTTACTTGTCGTGCTTCCTGAAATCTTTTGCATACGCAGCATTTATCCTGTTGGTGACCTATGGGCAAGTCTTAATGTTACAAGGCGAGGGAGTAAACTTGATGCAAGGCTCCCATTTTAAACAACTGACCTGAGTTTCAGCCCCTGCTTTAGATGTTTTGTGATGGCATTCTAAATGTTGAATTTTGAGCTGGGCACAGGATGAAGCCAGCTGCAATGCTAATCCAGTTAACCACATCTTGACAAGTGAGTTTGGTTGTGCAAATGAGCCCTTAATCTTAGTTTAAACTGGTGTGAAAGGAAATTCAGCTCTACCGTATGTTGATTTCATTAATCTCAGGAAGCTTAAGAAGTTAAATTAACAATGACCTTTTCCTTAGGACTAGGTGATAACACAAGACATACTTGGACTCATACAATAGCATATGACATCACCTCTCAGTGTTTAGAAAGCATTTTTCACATGATCGTACACTGAGTTTTCCATTTATGCAAAGTGAAGTTTTAACTAAATCAGGATGTCTTAAAATCTCTTAGCAGAATCATAACTTTTCTTAGAACGAGAGAAAGCTCTAACACATGTGATGGTTGGAAACCAATTATACAAGACTTTTCTTCTGTTGCAGTGCATTTATTTATTTATGTATGTATTACCCTTCCAAAGGTTTTCATCTCTTTGTTTTATGCTGCGGTATTAATAAGAAATTGTGCTGATTTGCAGAGTTTCCTGCAGTTTCATTTTAGATTGTCAGAATCTAAATCCTACCACTGGTGAATGACTGAGCATAGATGACCAAATCTGATCAGGATGACCAAATCTGATCAGATTGATGAGGTTTTGACGTTCCAAAATGGACATTTTAAATTGTAATCCTATTCACCCTCACTTGTTATTAAATCCCACTGAACTCAGTGGGGCAACTGTGTGAGTAGCTATGCACCACACTGATAGGCTTCAATTCCTAAGCACATTTACTACGGAGTAAGTCCTGTTGGATTTGGTTTCCTCCAATATGCATGTATAGGATTTCACTATGGGTTTTGAGCCTAATGGATATCTGGATCGGGATGTATTCTGAAACAGGCACTTATTTTTTATTTTGTGTGTGTGTGTAAAAATTATATCCTGCTTGCAATTATGGGCTGCAGTTATGTTGGGTGGCACGTTAAATCAATCCTGCTTATTACTGATATTACACTACACAGCAGCCCACACATTTCTCTCTGAGTTCAGTTTCCTATACATGAACTTAATAGAGGTCTACTGAAGTCATTGAAAATATTCTAATTGATTTAACAGCTTTAGATCAAGTCCCATGGTTATAAAGCAAAACCCCTACATTTCTGCCCTGCAGGGGTGGTCTCAATTAGCGGTCTGTGGCCAGTTCCCTGTGGACAATTGTGAATCATCCATATTTACAACCCACTAATGTGATCTATCTATCTATCTATCTATCTATCTATCTATCATCTATCTATCTATCTATCTATCTATCTATCTATCTATCTATCTTTCTATTCAGGATGTTTTTAGATTTTCCTGGTGGCATTATCAAGGATGCAATGCATCAGAGGTGGTATGCATTACTTTAGAAAGTTTGAATGAATAGTGGCAATGCAAATTCTTAAATTCCTAGCACATGTAAACCAGTGAAATAAGAATTTTTCAGCTTTTTATTACAAAGCTCAGGTTAAAGCATAATAGCAATGGTTAAAAAACAAACAAAAACAGGATAAAACAGGATAAAGGTAGCAGCAAACATTTGTGATAAAAACTTTCCAGGTGCTAAAAGACCAGAAAAGTACAAAGATATTCACTGATTGTGAAATGATATTAAATTAGGTGCCAGGCAAGCTTCCTTAGTGAGAGAGTTCCATAAACTGGGTGACACAACAGAGAAGGTCTTCTCTCCTTCTCTGGTTGCCATGCATATCACCTCAGAAGTCAGGGAACTAGAGGAAAATGCTCTCAGTGCAAGAGTAGACTGATGTAGTCGTTCTTTGGGATATCCAGGTTTCAAGATGTGTAGGAAGCATCAGTCTTTGAACTGTGCTGAGAAACATACTGGAAGCCAGTGGAACTCTTCAAGCATAAGTGAGATATAACCCTAACCTATAACTTTAGTCAGCCTTCTGGCAGTGCATTCTGTGCTAACTGCAGTTTCTGAGCAGTCTTCAAAGATAGCCTGTGCATCTCCTGGTATCCTTTAGGTTGGAATACAGCAGTACATTGTATATGGGCTATGTCTGTCCAAGTGGTTTTGGTACTGGAGCAGCAACCTTAGCTAGTGAAAGGTGCTTTGAGCCACTGACTTCTCAGGGTCTAATGATAATTTTTGTTCTATACATGCTCCCAAGCTTCAAAGTGAATTCTTTAGGGAGAGTGCAACCTCATCCAGAACTGGTTGAAAACCACCTCTCTGAATCACTCAACAATATTTTTGTCCAAATTGAACTTTGTTTATTGACTCTCATCCAGTCCATTCAAGGACTGAATTAGTACTTCCACCTCAACCAGATGTAATGGAGAGACAGAGCTGGGCATACTGAAGGCACTTCTCTAACCCTCCCAACTGATGACCTTACTTTGCAATTTCATGTAGATGGTAAAAAGCAGTGAGAAGGTAGAGGCCTATAGGACCCCAAAGCAGTTGTCCACCAACATTACCTTCTGGAATTGCCCTCCAGGAAGCAACAAAACCACAGAAACACTGTGATCCCAATTCTCAACCCAGAAAGCCTAACTAGAAGGATACTGTGGTCAATTGTTTTGAAAGCTGCTGAGGGGTCCTGTGGAATAGAATTCATAGGGCTGTACTCACCTGCTTAAACACTTTGCCTAAGAGGGTGACAAAACAAGCCAATACTTTTTGCAGCCTTTGAAGTCTTAAGGAAGGCTCTTTCAAAACTGCCTCTTCTCATTTATACATTCTGGGCCAAGCCAGACAACGCCTCTCCATTCTCCAGGTCAACGTTGTTACAAGATGGGCAGAGGTCAAGCAGACATCTGGTAGGCCACAGTCCTCCAAGCATCTTTTCCACATCCTCAGACTGTGATAACATAAAGTCACTCCATAACACAAAGAACAGCCAACACCGTGCCTTCCAGATGTTGCTGCACTGGAACTCCAATGAGCCCCACCCAGCATGACCAGTGCTCAAGGATGATGGGAGTTGTAGTCCACCAATATCTGGAGGTTACCATGTTGGCTACCCCTACCATAACACATGACTAGATGGGGCTCGAGATACATCCCTTGACTGCTCTGCAGTAACTGTTTTATCCAAGCTGAAGTAGATAGAAGCAATTTTATCCTTGAAATACTAAGCAAAATATAGACAACACTATCCTGACACTTGTTAGAAATATATTTTTCTTGCAGCAGGGCTTTTGTGCCTTTGAAAGCTACAAAATAGACAGAAATTGGAGAGGTGTAGCATTTCCCAAGATGAGGTAGCAACCTTATTTGAGAGCCAGTTCAGATGATATTTGAGCCGACTCACTCTTGCAAATAACTGCTCATTGTGGTGCTTCCTCTGAGCTCCAAAAACCACAACTTGCAAATTTTATTTGCAAATTTCTCAATAGGGCTTGTGATCTCAACAAAGTCTGCCCCCCTCCATTTCTGTGACTGTACCACTCACACAAACAGTTATGTGCTGTTTATCTAAATTTACATCTTTTAAAGCATGTAGAAAAGCAGAAATCTATATCATGCCCTTTGATCTATCCGTTCTTTGATTAATGGATGATGGATAAGGGACAGACAGATGATTGTGCTGAATAAGAGCTACCACCATTTTGTGGAATGACTCCTGTGCGCCTTTGACACTTCTATAGCAATGATTGTACTATCTGCAGCAGGGGAAAGCTTTGCTTATTAAAGAACAGTCCTCACACAGTTTTAAAGGCAAAGTGGCCTTTTCCAGCAAAAAGAAGCAATGATCTATTACAGGTTTGGTTTCCCTGTGGCCATCCAGATGTTGGTGGACTTCAACTCCCATCAGCCCCAGTAACCATGGCCAATGGCCAGGGATGATGAGAATTGTAGTCCAGTAACCGAAAGACTACCGCTGCTGCTATATTACATAATTTGGGATTTTGAAAACCACAGTATTTAGTATAGCATGTGAGGACTTGTCAAAAAACAAACATAGAAGTAATTTGTCCTCAGAGCTTGTTGCATGTTCAGACTGGGGAAATTCTTTTTTCACATTCGCATCACATCACAGCTTCTGCACCTGCACATGTTGTATGCCTCGTCCATACAATCAACCTCCTTCCCTCTCCACACCCTGTAAATGAATTGTGCCAGCAAGATGTACTTGCATAGGATTGGATGTCCACTGGCATACATTCTGCATGTCATGGACCTGTTTGCCCACAAACTTAGGCTGTCATCCTATGCACACTTACCTGGGAGCAAACTTCATTGAATTCAGAGAAACTTTCTTCTCTGTAAGTATGTGCAGCAATGCTCACTGGTAAGCCTCACTGCCATACTCTATCCGACATGAAAATCTCACATGCCAGTGGTCAACTGACCCACAATGGAAAAGAGCCAAACTTAATTTCAGCCAGTGGCATAGCGTGGGGTGGGGGGCACAGGGGCAGTTGCCCTGGGTGCAAAATTCTCATGGGCACAAAAATTCAACACCCATTGCTGCCTCAATACAGCTGTGCACTTCTGTCACATTGAAAAGGGCTTCCCCATGTGAACCGGGAAGTGACCCCTCCAGATAATGGAATGACTCTTCTTTTCTTATCTCTGTGGCTGTGGTCTCTTGGGTCACATCGACGCCATTCGGCAGCTGAATGTGCATCTGTACTCCATCCATTTCTCTCCTTCCCCACTTCCATGTGGCCCCGGAAGCTGGCAACCCACGCTACGCCACTGATTTCACTAGTAGTTCTCGAAAGATCTACAAAGAGGTGTGTGTGTGACTATGAAAATGTCAGACCGATCTTTGTCTTTTAACTAGGTTTGCACACAGAGCACTATTTTATAACCAAGTGTCAAGTTTAAAGCTGGGAGTGCTGATGGATCATTATAAAGTAAGCCGCGCCATAAAGAGACCCTTAAACCGAATGCTTAAAGAGTGAGGAAAATGGCGACCATACCGAGACAAACATGAAGATCCTCCGTTTTCTATTGTAAATGGCATTGCGGCTTTCTTGCTTACTGCCAGGATTTGTGTATTGTCAGCCTCCTTTTGATTCTATTCTAACAGACATGAATTCTTCAGTCTGTAAACATTTTCACGCTGACCAGGCCTTTGGCTTAGCCAACATATGAAATCCATAAAGAGTCTTATTTTCTGATAAAAGAAATGGCTAAGGACAATTGACATTATCGTTTGAAGTCCATGGCTTTCCTGCTTGTTTAGTATTGTAGAAATGGAGCCGGGGCCTGGATTTATGGGAGAGAGCTTGCCCAAGGTCTCTTACCTTTAACATATTTTGTGCTCCATCTGCCTCTTATACAGGGAATGTAATATGATTTTGATTAGTTTCTGATGAGCTGCAATTTCAGTAAGTGCAACTCCAGCGCTGTTGTTTTGTGCCGCTGCTACTTTTCAACAATAATTTAAAAAGACTGTTCTGTTAGTTGTATTGATAAAATAATAAAAAGACAGTATCTAAAAACATCACATACAGATAAAACATCTCTACCATCTACCTAAATCTTGGCTTGGATCTCTCTTTCTCTCCATTAGCTTATAGGAGAATATAGGCCAAAAACCACTTTGGCCTATTGGTTAAGGCAAACACGATTCCTTAAAAGGCGGGATGGTTGAGCTGCATGCAATGAATCATTGGAACTGTATTTTGTTAAGGGTTCTGGAAATGGTAGATCTGTGAGGGATAAACTCGGTTCTTTGGGGAATATGATGTGCTTTAAATTCATGAAGTGGAATTTACAATAACATTGCACTCGGGTTACCAACTTAATTCGTTCCAGAGGTCCATTCTTTACCCGAAACCATTCTTAACCTGAGGTGCGCTTTCACTAATGGGGCCTCCTGCTGCCACCGCTGCACCACCACCGCACGATTTCCGTTCTCATCTTGGGGCAAAGTTTGCAACCCGAGGTACTACTTCTGGGATAGCAGAGTTTGTAACCCAAAATGTTTGTAACCTGAAGCATTTGTATCCCAAGGTACCACTGTATTACAATCACGCCATCTGCACCAGTATATCAGCTCATCAGATGGAAAGATCCCCCCCCTTTCTCTGCCCCTCTCATTCTGGCCTGGAGGTTCTCCAAACCTCCCCAGATCCAGTTTCAGGGGATATGGACATGTCTGCTGGGGGAAGAGAGGGAGGAAGTCTTGTTGTGGGGTTCATTATGTGAATCCTGCCCAGGATGTGTACTCATCTCAAGTTTCTGCCTCTGATACCACTGAACTACATGCCGAGTGCTATTGACTGGTATTCAAGTAGGTTTTACTCAGAGTAGGTTCATTGAAATTAATGGACTTAACTTAGTGAAGTTAATTAATTTCAGTGTGTCTGTTGTGAGTAAAACTTAGCTGAATATCACCCATTAGATAGCCCTGCCCTCCTAGGAGTGTATCACTGTAAATTTTCAGTGGGGGAACCACATTTCTGAATGTTCCCTATGTAAAAAAGAAGAAAACTCACATAGAAACTTGGCACATCAAATAAAAGGCTGTTAGAATCCCTTTCTGATATTCTCCCTAAGAGTTCTGCTTCTCACTCCCCTCATCCCATCTCAGACTTCTACATTTCTAAGTTGCTCCATGCTTTGCTCCTCCAAGCATGAGGATCTGAATATATACATGGGGTCTCATCCAGCTTCAACTGGCACATGGTACTGAACATTGGCTTTGCTCTCCAGAAATGTCAAGCAAGGCTTTGTGCATTTGTGTGCAGTGTGGGAGAGAGGGTTGAAGCGAGAGAACAGAGCGCCGCCATTTGCCGACTGACTGGCCTTAATGGATAGTCTTAACTGCGAGCAAATTTGGCTTGTTCACCAAATACCTAAAACATGATTCCCATGGTAATGAATTGTTTATTGGCTTATATTCTAAATGTAGTAACAAAGACAGACACCTAAAGCAAATGGAAAAGTACCGAGAACATGGTTTACATTACAAAAAGGGTGAGAGAAACATTCCTGAATAAGTCCTCCTGGCATGGCTGACCGTATGGGCTATGTACATCTATGTGAGCAGCAAAAAGCTCTCCAAAGTACTATTGGACACAGTGTATGGAATCTAAAATCAAGGAAATTCATGAAGTCCTTCGTTAAAATTTCTGCTACCCACACAGCTCTGTGCAAAAATCTCCAACCAAAAACAGTTAGAGGCTTTCCTCTTTTCCCCCTCCTGCTTTTAATACTTTACTGCAGGTTTAATTGCAGCAATATTTCAATGCCAAAGAGAGTAATTTGCAGCTTGAATACAGCATTAGATCTGCAGTGCCCTACAATTTTAAACTCCGGTATAAAACAAGCATTTGGTACTCATACTACTTGAATTCTCATTTTCTGTTCACACTTTCAAAGGAACGGAAGTTAAATGTCTACATTAACATTTATAAAAATTTAGGAGTGATTCCCTTATTACATAATTAGCCGGAGCACTTGGAATATCTGTATATCTGCCGATTAGAGACATTACTCGGAACATGCCCTCGAACAGCTGTATTCCAAGACAAAAAAAGAGTCAGTAATGTGGCCCTGGGGGAGAGTGTTCCATTTTGACAGAATAAGGCAGCTTTGGTTAGTTGTTACAATTAAACTTGCTCACTTTAGGGGAAATGGTAGGAAAATGTCCTCTGAAACAAAAAAGTATTCCCCCCCCCATGGAAACTCCACAGTTTTACCTTTTTGAGGTGTACCAGTCTTGTGGCTGTGTGAGATTACAAACAACTGAGATTGCGTAAATGTCTCAGAGGTGTCACAGATGAGAGTCGCTACTTATATGGTAAATGAGTGCTAATGTTAGTTGTGCCTACATTCAAGGCTAGCTCGACCTCAAAAGCAAAGGAGGGAGCTGTGGGGGACAGAACAACGCCAGGAGAACCTAGCATGCCTACAGCAGCACCTCAGTCTGGCTTTTTGTATGGTTTTCAGGATGAACCAATAAAGTACTTCATTGTCATTGCAGAAAAGTTCTGGGGACATCCAGTTCACATGAAGAGCTGGCCATGCCGAAGTTCCATTTGGATCTGCAGGATTTTGCAGCTTCCAAATTGGCCAGCTCCTCCCACAATTTGGGATAGTATATCAGAGTGACATTGCAGTGGTTCCAGTGGTGTGCTCTGTGTATGGAGGTATATTTTTTGGTTCATTTTTTTTCCTATCATTCTTGGTACGTATCATTTTTGATTGTAAGGCCTCATAGCAGCCATCATCAGGGATGGGGCAGAATTTTTTTTATCAGTTCACACTTAAAAGCAAATTTAAAAGCTAATTTTCCACTTTCTGAAATAGTATTCAAACTGAAATGCAAACACCCATCAAAAATTCACACTTCTTTGAATTTTTAAGAGAAATTCGCGCTAAAACACCGGTGAATTTTCACGAAAACTTTTAACGAAAAAAATTAATAAATTGCAAAGTAGTATTGACATGTGGAGGATGGAACCTAAGGTTGGAAAAATGATAAAATGAGAGAAAATGAAATTGACAGATTTGCCCACCCCTAGCCATTGTAACATGCTCAGACTTTTTGATTCGGTCTCTGCCTCCATTGTTATTTGCTTCATCTTTCTGGTGTTATGGATGAGGATGATAGGCTTACTTTTTTTTTTTTTAAAAGCTTTTATTCATTCTCTTTTTATCCAGCTTTCCAGCCAAATAATTTTCTCCCAAAGTGGCTCACATTAGCAAAAAGGTGGGACATGAGCTCCCTGCACCTGATCCTTCTCTGTCTGATGGATGAGGACAACTTGGTTTCCCCCATGCCGTCATGTTATTCTTAGGAGGGAGTGCATGCAGCCTTTCAGTGGCCCTTCATTTACTGGCTAATGGCAGAAGCCAGAGCGTGCTTCTGTTTAGTTCTGTTAGAGTTCATGTTCACAGCTTTCTGTGTCACCCATTCATATAACAATGAAGGATACTAAATTCTGTGCCCCTGATGAGGAGACTGCAACTTCCCACTCTTTCCAAGGTTTTCATTCTTCAGCCGATGGACACATTGAAATAAACTCAAAAGAACTGTGGTCTGTAAGTCACACTCAAAAGAGACCCAGGCCTGGCCCGCTGATGAGACAGGGTGAGCCGCCCACCTGAAGCGGTGCACCCTCCACTGCCCCACAGTGTTTGCCAGTAATTGAGAAGCGCCGCTGGCAGTGGTTCTCTCTGGTGAGATCTCTCTGGAATCTCATGAGAATTCACGGAGCGCATGAGATCTTGTGAGACTTCTCAGAGATCTTGCCAGAAGCCTCTGCTGCTGCCAGTGCTTGGTGGGCACTGCCGCTGTGCAATGCAGCTAAGAGAGGTGCGTGCTAGTGGCAGGATACCAGTGAGTGGGGAGGAGCGGCACATTCCCATTTTGCCTCAAGTGGTGAAATGGGACATGCCACCCTGAATAAACTCAAGTTAACTTAAGCACATATCCATTAATTTCAGTGAATCAGTTCTGAATGTGATTGGTGAGCTTCAACTCCAGGGGTCGGCAAGGTTTACCTCGCCTGGGCCGGTTCACTCCTGCTGAGATAACTCCATGGGCTGGATCGCGCCTGCGCAGACACGATTTCTGGCGCTGCGGAAGCGAGTCCCCGCTCTGCGCCGCTTTAGCGCAGTGTGCGGGGACTCGCCAAGTGGGCAGCTCGGTTTGCGGGTGGCTCATGGGCCATTTAAATGACCCCCGTGGGTTGTGTGTGGCCCATGGGCTGCAGGTTGCCGACCCCTGTAACTCTATATGTTAAGAAGAAATGAAATGGAGCTGCCACTACAAACAGCAGCTCTGGGTTTGACCTGCCTCTGAATCTGGAGGTTTCATCTAGCTGTTGTGGCTAGCAGCTGCAAAAGCCTTTCACCTCCCACATCCTCTAGGAATTTATCTAATTCTCATTTTAGAACTGTGTAAGATTCCATCCATCATCACAACAACTTGTAGCTGTGAACTATACAAGTTAATTACATGTCATAAGAAGGAATTTCAGAAGGTACAACATTGCCCTGCATGGCAGGCTTTATCTGTCAAAATTAAAGAAACAGAATTCTTTTGCTCCATTGCCTATGATTGCCCTAAACACAACTGAGCAGGGGAAACTATGCAGAGTTCCAACAGTAGTGGGCTTTGGCCTCTCAAATTTAAGTGGCGCCCCAGAATTCGGTGCCCCTACCCCTCAGACTCTATTCCACAACTGCACCAGTGACGTTATCCTAAAACTGCCATACTGTCCTTTCCACCTACTGTATGTCCAGAGTTTCCTCTTCTTGCCCTTCCTTTTATTTCCAGTGGAAACAGAATACTGCATGGAGCTCAGCCAATGCAGGTTCATCTTTGTCTGATCAGGGGCTTCCTACGTAAATGAACTTTTTTCTTGTACCTCATTCCACATAAAATAAGAGCTAAGCTGGAAAGATGAGGCAGGTAGGGAATAAGTCTTTTTTACCTTCCAAAATGTCATGTAGCTTCCTCCCAGCTCACAAACTTACCAACAGGTTTAAGTTCATTAACAACTGCATCTCTCAGGACTCCTTCTTACCTCTAAATTTTCTAGTCAGCCATGCACAAAGTCCATTTAGTTTTGGGTAATTATCTTAAAGCCCATATTCTGGAGCTTATCTGGATAGAAATCTTTCCAGGACTCAACAGCTCAAAATACCTAATGGGAAAAGCTTTTGTGTTCATTCACATGAACCTGTACGCAGCAGTTGATTGCTCTGCCCTCAGTTCAACTTATTTATTGCAGGGATAAAATATACCATTTACAAATGGGGATCATTTTTTTGTGAATGATCCTTAGAAAACCACCCTCATTTTCTGTGGTTGAGGAGTGGGAAATCTGCTGAAAAATTGATTAGACAGATGCTGTGCATTGTAAAAACCTTCATTATATCAACTTTAATATTAGTAGATGCGAAATAGTGAGTCCTGTGAAGTCCTGGTCGAAATACAAGCAGTGATCCTCAATATTATTAATTCATCAATCAATCAATCAATCAATCAATCACCCTCCACATGTGCTTCAAGGCAATGCACAGAATATAATAAAACAGCTAAAAAAAGTTGAAAACCATACAAAAATAGCAGCAGAAAAAAAATTGTATACAATACTAAGTAGACACCCATGCAGAGACCTATTTTACCAGCTGGGAAGGCTTCTTGGAACAAATAGGTCTTCAGTCGTTTCTGGAAAGTGCAGACTGTGGGCTCCCATCATACCTCAGCAGGAATAGTGTTTTACAGAATAGGAGGAATATGTTTTGAGTGAAGCAGGATTGCATCCACTGCCCCTTTCCCAACCTCTACTCAAAGATCAGATATTTTGTCCAATAATGGAGCCACCAGAAAATTTGTGGGGGCAAAGTATATTTCTAGGTGCGCAAGGAAAAACAAACAAGCCAGCATTTGTTAATGATAGATGTTCAGAAGGGGGGGGTGCAAGCTCCTTGTTTGGGGTGGGCACTTGTGCCTCTCTTCTGGTACCACCCATGTCCTCCAGCAATTGCATGTGTATAATAGTCAAACAGATTCTGCCAGAGGGCTAGGTTGGGAGCAGAGCTGGCAGGCATGGTCTTCCTTTCCTCTCCTCACCTTTTTTCTCATCTACATAAGGTTGTAGCAGGCATTATCAATGTGGTGCCCTCCAGATGGTGTCGAACTACAACTCCAATCATCCCTTTTTCATTGGCCTTTCTGGCTTGAACTGATGGGAGCCGGAGTCCCATGAAATTGGAAAGGCACCACCTTTACTATTCCTTGTGTATGCAATCTTATCTTACTGCAGAAAACATTTATTCCATGGAGAAAAGATGGATAAGCAGACCCTCCCTCTGCCATTCAACACTGCAGCCTCTTGTGACTGCTTTTCATTGGGAGACAGTTACATGGATCTGCCTCGTAATTCCCACTTTGTCTCTAGCTAGCTGACACAACATACCAATGTGGAGTCCTTGGTGCATGGTATTTCCGGGCAGCTCAGAGTCTTAACCAACAAACAACCTTAGCTCTATTGTGATTGGGTGATTTGTGATGGTAAGTATAGTACCAGGAGATGGTAGTTACTCTCAATTAATTAATCCAGAAGGGAAGGACATTTGCTCCCAGAAAGCAGCAGACTTCTCCAGGTGTTTGAATGCCACATTGATTTGGAATTAGAGCTTGAGGGATTCTCTCTATTACTACTTTTACTCACAAACACTGCATGATGAGAGGCGCAGAGATGATTCTTTCCCCCTAAATGAACCTTGTTCAAAAACTCGTGAACATGCACTGCTAAAGTTTATTACTTATATTGCAGCATTTCAGCACCTTGTTGACTGCGCTCATAATTTTCAGTGTTCTTAAAAGCAGGTAAAATAATGTTCATACTAGTGATAATTAGCAAATGGACTATATGAATAATCACACTCATTCCCACAAAGATTTCTTGTTCTCACAGACCAATCCATTACTTGCTTCAATGAAGCGTCTTGTTGTTAATTTGCAGGGTTTTCACCCCTAGGTGATGGAAATACCTGCCCTCTTTCCAGTCTCCCATTAAGTATGGTTTTCACTAATATGTATAATTCATGAGAAAAATTTGTTTGTCAAGGATTCCTGACAGGTCACTTAAATCCTAGATCAATTGATAATGTTCACACCAACATGGCCCAGAATGAAAATTGCTCTGATACTGACTTCCCTTTCTTGATAAAAATGATATAGTAGGTTTTGGAGGGTTTTTTGTTTTTTTAATTCAGCATGTAGCATGAGTTGATTTTAAAAAAGAAAATAAGCTTCAGATACAAAGGATACTTGGTATCTCCAGTGTATTCTTTTTTTCATTTTGGCAATATCAATGTCACTTTTCAGCATCGTATATTCTCTCAAAGCAGATGTTTTTTTTTAAAACGACAACAACATCACAACAAAACAATAAAACAACATTTGTAATGACACAATTAAAAGCAATATAATTCTTAAAGTATTAAATAAAAACAGCAGATGATAAAAACAGATGACACCTCAGCCCGACCCCTCGTTACTGGCACAGGAAGGATACCAGCTGCCCCCAACTTGACAGAACCAAAAGCTGTTTGGAATTTTTTTTAAAAAAAATATATATTTAAGGCTTAGCTAAAAGAAATCAGTAAGGGAGCTGAGCACTTCTCAGGGAAAGTCATCTCATGAATTGAGGGCTTGATGCTTAAGCCACAAAGGGGGCAGACCTATGGCAAAATCTGCTGGGAGGAGCAAGTTCTTTTATAGGCATGGTAAACTCCAGGAACAGCTGAATAACATACTGCATTACTGAGGCAGCTAGCATGTTAATGCTGAAATTTTATGTGCCCTTATTTAGGAGTACGTCCCACTGAATTTAGTGGAATGTACTTCCAAGTAAACATGCTATATGTGCATTTGGAGCTTGACTCTTGGTGTATGTGAATGTGTAATATTGCTTTTCTCCTTCCTCCCACCAGCATTTGGAGAACCAAGCTTAATTGATTTGCCCAAATCTTCCATTCATTAAATCATCTCACCCACTGCTCTTGATCTATGATGCACAAATGGAATGGAAGGCTACTGTATGTGGAAATACTTAAATAATTATGATATGTAAATGTGACATTTTAGTGAGCAGGTGTAAATCAGTCTTTTTCCGAGCAAGCATTTTTCTGATCATAAACACCATTGCCATATTGTTTTCAGTTCAGCCCCCTGCTATAATTATGATGTCTGTGCCTGAGTTTGCCGGTGTGCAGAACCTTACATGAATGCAAAGAAAGTGTGACCAAGCTTATATATCGAGAGTTCTGCTTTTCTGCATGGGGAAGCAGAGCACCCTTCATTAAGTGTGGCAAAAGCACAGTTGTTAGAGCCATGAGGATCATCAAGTGCTATCTTGGCTCTGACTGACCATGTGCCATGTTATTGGTTTGTAGTTTCTGCTGAGCTCATGGAGAAGCATGTCAGCCCTGTGGCTCAGATATGGACTCAGGTAAAGTGGCATCACTATCTTCTAATTGCTTGCTCTCTGGATCAATTTAAGTGTATTCAACACTGACATGTTTTCAAGCGGGGAGGTGGAGAATCAGGAAGACAGGCGGTTTCTCTGTAGTGGTGGCCTGGTCTCGCTAAGTTCAGGACAATCTCTCCGCCAACTATAGCACCAGAGAGCAAAGATGAAGAGTAGAAAGTCTGGAGGCGCTAACTGACACTAGGTAGCTCAGGGAGGAGCAGCTTCTTGCATGGTTCACAACTGAAGGTGGGGAATGAAAATGAATATGAGAAACTGTCTAGGCCACGGATGGGGAACCTGTGGCTTTCCAACTGGTGCAGCCAGCCATTTCAGGCCTGATCTAGAGGGTCACAGGTTCCATCCTACTCCCCGGCCTAGTCAAGGCAAGAGATGTGGGGTGTCATACCTAAGGTTGCCTCATTATGTTTTGGCTTCATTCCTGACAGCGGCCTGACATCTCGAAAATAAGTGGGTGATGCTTGTGGCACTGTCAGGAAAAGCATCAGCTTAATCTGTGAGTGTGAGACTTTGCTTAATCTATGAGTGTCAGACTTTGTTTAGGGACCAGTAAAAAAAGACGAAAGGATGGCAACCACAGTCATCTAGACTTAGCCAACCAAAGCTGAGGTATCCATGCGGTCCTATGGAAATAAAGGATTGTGCAGTGGAAAACTGGTGTTAGACCGGATGTGTGATATGGAAGTCTCATGTTGTTTACTCCTGCTTTGATGAGTAACAAGTCTTACCTTTTGCTTAGATTGTTTGAAATCTCTGCCTGCACATTATGGATATTGCATATGTATGACAACAAAACTTTGCCGAGTTTTACATTTTATGCAAACCATACAGTTGCAACAAGCAGCAGATAAAAAGGACAATGCCAGTTCAAGAGTTTATGCTACCCACACTTTGAGGTTGGTTGGCCCTACTATAGCATCTGTATGAAAATTACCACTTGTACAACTGAGAGAGTTGAGTAGGGAAAAAGAGTTGGGTAGGAAAATATCAGGGCCAGGCAGCAAGAATTTCCAAAACAGGAATTATATGGAATAATTTATAGCACATCAAATATTAATTTCTTTTTATCTTAAATACACTTGGTATGAGTCATTCTCACATCCTGATACACACCAACAAAACCACAATTAGCATTTTTCAAGAATTGAATTAGATCTGGTTTATATGATCTGGTTAATTCCTAAATAGCTGATTAACCACACTTTTTCCAGGAAATTGTATCATTCTGCACCATGACATCACTGCAGATTAGCACTATTACCATATTATTATTTTCTGTTAATCATATACAGCTACTCTCGGCACATCTTTACTGGATGAATCATTCACTAAAATGAATAAATATAACAGAATGAATTAAAACAAGGAGAGGGCCAAAGCTGAATTCATTTGGGTCTAAATTGAAGGAATCTTTTATTTTTTTATTTCATGTTTCTCTGTGGAATCAGTGAGAAAGGTTTAATTTTACTTTATATCACAATCAAAATAGGGGAAGTATCCCAGGATACGGTTAGGGAGAAGGAATCAAATGTAAGTTTTATTTCACTGTTTTGGAGTTAACTAACTTTTGAAGCAGGTATAAATTTCTATTCATTTGCTTCCTTACAAAGCTTGCATCAAGATGCAGAATCAGACCAAACTACACACCTCCTTATTTTAGCCTGCAAAGGAAGAAATGTGACTCTTTCGGTGGGCTCTTTTGCTTCCCTACTGGGAAGACTTGCTACTGGCATCTATATTGTTGAAATGCCTGCATTGCAGGGGGTTGGACTAGATGACCTTTGGGGGTCCCTTCCAACTCCACAATTCTATGATTCCATGAAATATTATTGCAACCCAAGTGGAATGGGAAAAATACATTGCTCGTTCTATAGGGAGAGTTAATTCATCCTTTCCTTCAGTAAGCAAGTTTGCTAATGATAAGGTAAACAATAATTAATGGAAAACATAGATGCCTCTGGGTAAATAAACTTTGTTATTGAGTGGCATAAGTCAGTAAATAAACAATGGTGTTCGAAATAATCCTCAATCACTTTATTGTTATGCATTGTAACAGGCCAGGGAAAAGATGTGTTCTGTTTGGAGGCTCAGTGAAAAATGAATGAAGTCTTGCCTGGGTGAAACCTGCTCCTTGAAGAAACCTTGTCCAGTTTTTTTTTTATCTTACAATTTAAAAAGAATCAAAAAGAACAATAATGCAATATTTAAAAAACAAGAAAGATTAAAAGAACAATAGTACTAAAATTTAAAACTGCAACTCAGCAACACTCCATATTTATATCTGTGTTTACAGAACTGAAGAAAACATAATTCAACCAGACTACCACCCAGCTAATAAGCAGTTTTGCAACACCCTGATTTCAAATGACATGTGGTGGGTGGTTCTATAATTCTTACATTTGTAAAAATAAAAAAGCAACCCCAAGAGGCTGAAATTGGAACTAGATGACGTGTGTGGGGAGGGGGTGCTTAACTTTTCCCCTTCCTGCACTTTTTGGGGTCACAATTGCTCCTACCCCCCACTGGTTTCACGTCCATGTGGGGAAAGTTACAGGGTGTCTGCAGAAAAATCTGCCTGTGATGTAGCTGATTTTCATTAAAACAATACTGAGAGGAATAACCATGGCTTTTACATTGAAGGTCTTGATATTAAGTACCAGAGTTTATGTGTCACATTCAAGGGTAAATATTTGGTGCATCTGTTGAAACAAAACACAGCAGCAGAGTGGATCATAATACAGAATGAGCACTCTATGGAACTAGAAAAATAATGCTACTTAGCATAGCATATGATATCTTGTAACACAAAGTCACTCATTAACCAGACTTGTGACTACATGGTATTCAAATGGGTTTTTTTTTTAGTTGTCTTGCTGTATAGCCAGAGGTCTCTTTTGTGTTTTTAATAAGCATGACGTGCATTTTCCAATGTTCCGAGTTTCAAGATATTGCAGGTCAAACCACAGATTTCTGAGTCCCGCTGGAAAACAAAACTAAGCAAAACTTCCCATGCCTGACAGTGAAAAAAGCCTCCACATGTCGCACCAGGAAGTGACATCAGCCACTGAGGTTTTCATTTGTGTGTTTCGTGAAAAATTGTCTAGCGACGCTGCATTTCTTGTGCAAGTCCACAGGCTATTGTGGGAATGATAGAGGACAAACATCTAGCAGATTTACTGACTAATGATGCATCATTATTTGACAGTCTCATTAACAATCCATTGACCTTCATAAAAATGGAAGTTTCAGGGGGAAAGGAAACCATCCCATATCTATTTATCAATAAAATACGAGCATGGCATAGTTATATGAGTATAAAGATCTGCAGCACAGGCTATTTTAAATCAATATATAGCATTTTCAATCATCTGTCAATTCTTTTTACCCTTTCCAGTTATTTTTCTGCCCTTCCATTGGTTTTTCTGACCAACTGGCTCCCCAGTTTTTAGCCCCCATCACACATGCAGCACATAGCCCTTCTTGACCTTGTTTCTTATTTGAGCTGTTCCTCCTACCAAATAGACTCTACTTTTTCTGGCAGCAGCTCACTGTTTTCCTTTACCAACATAGAATGCTCTGTTGCATCACAGCAGCTCAGCCAATCTGTAGTGAACAACCATATTGGGTGAATATTCCACCCCCGTTCCCGTTCTCAGGGCTTCACTCCAGAGTGAAACGACCTGTGTTGTGAAGCTTTAGCTGGTGTGAAATGTGAAGGTCACACTGATTTCTGGAGCTCACTTTGCTGACCAGCTATCACTTGGTTTTTGTTTCATCTTCACTGGCTCCTAGTAAATTTCCAGGTGCAATTCAAAGTTATTCTTCTTCTTCAAATTTATATATTTAAAGCCCTAACAGCTAGGGACTATGCTGTATGAAAGACTTCCCCTCCCATACAAACCTGTCAACCCCCTGCTTTCCCACATTAGAGGTCAGGTCCTGCAGTACATCTAACCAAGAATCAAAAGTATGATTGATTGCAAGAAAGGAGCTGTCCAGGTTTTGGAACCTCTTCCCTTAGGAGGCTCTATTATTTCCCTTTCTCTTAAGCTTCTGGTGGGCTGCTGAGACCTTTTTATTTAGCTTGGATTTTAGTGTGGGTTATTTATTTATTTATTTCATTTCTATACCGCTTTATATTTTTAAGAAAAACCTCAAAGCGGTTTACAGCATATTAAAACGTCAGTAAAACAATCCAGAATCAAACATTTGTGATGAAAGTCAAATATAAAGTATACCATCAAAGCAACATAATTAACAGAAAACTAAAATATTACCTTAAAGATTTCAAAACAAAACATTACAAAGGTCGACTGCAGAATACATATTTAACACATACAAAGTTAACAAGAAAAAAAACCTTAAGCATTTCAACCCCCCCCCCCCAAACTATTGCTAAGTGAAGCCAAATTTAAAATGCACAGCTCCATCTCCTTGTTTTGATGCTGAATTGTTTTGTTGTTTGAAATTGACTTTAGTAATTTGAACTATTTCTGTGCTTTTGTGTTGCATGCATATTGTGTACACAGCCTCTGACTCAGTATAATACACCTTCCAAAGTTGGTAGGAGCTGTTAGCTCATCTCTGAGTCTGCCAAAAGTCAACCTCGTGAAGTTGGAGCTGCTTTCACACCCAAGACTTGTAGCCAACAGAGAGCTATCATAAAAGAAAAATTTAACCCACAACATAATTAATCAGTATTAATAGTACATGAGCAATTGTCTACTTATGTAGACTTCGTGTCTTGAGGTTTCAACATGAAAATTGCATTGTGTCCTATTTTAAGATTTTTTTCCCTAATACTGTAATCAGGATGTCTTAGATTAAGAGTGTGCCAAATTTCTATCTATTGTGGAAGTATAGTAAGAGCAAATCAGTGTGTTAGTCCCAAGAAATATGTGTGTGTGTGTGTGTGTATACTCCTACATCCACATTTTGGAGTCTAATGTATTGTTTAATTCTGACCACCAAGCACTGATGCTTCTTCCATGTATGACTTCCAAAAATGCTGTGTTCACACTTTTTTTCATTGGTCCAGGCTCTATGCATAGACCCAACTTGTCTGCCTCCTTCGCAGCCCCCTCACTTCCATTCCTAACCATTGCTCTACATCTGGGTGACATGTAAGATAATTGCAGGACACTTACACTCCCGATAAACTATGGTTTCCCCTTTCCCGCAGCCCTTTGAAGTTTCAGACAGTTTCATGATAATTGATAATCTAATCTCTTCCAAACTCTGGTGTTTTTGGGTGGGGGTGGGGGGGAGTTGTTGGCGACTGCTCTGGAATAGCAAGCAGGGGAAAATATTACAGCATAAGTATTGATTTCTGCATGCAGAGGTCACTGTGTGGGGATTACACTTTTATCACACAAGGTGAAGTGTTGGCAAGATCCTAATAATAACTACTGAGTGCTAGTTAAATATGGGGGCCAGGGGGAGGAAAACAATCTTTTATTCTTAGTACCTCAAGGCTATACATGGCAATTACTATTGCGGAGGCAATAAAGAAGTTGTTAATTACAGGTTTTATACCCTTGTAGCCCAAAGTAGGAATGAAAGGACTAAAGGTTACAGAGTGAAAACTGAAGGAAAAAAGAAAGTTATAGGTCTTGTTTTTCCTTTGCAAGAGGAATAATTTACTGCAGCACAAGGGGTTTGGGGCCCAATAAATAAGCAAAGAAAAGTACATGTAACCCACGTTAGGGAGCATAAATGAGGCTACAAGTTGCTGTATATTTTTGATGAGCTGCCATGCTTTTACCTTAATTAAATGAATGGTATAGCTCTATTGTGTCCTATACAAAAATCTGTATTTACTGCTGAATAGACTGTCAGATTGTTTGGACTGTGATCCTAAGTATACTTAGGTCCAATAGACCCAAACAACTTGATATTTGGGAATGGAGATTTAATGTATCTTTGAAGAAGTTTAACAATTTGTTCCGTTTTCATTTGGGATCAACGGGCATGTACCTTAGATGCTTCCAATTTTGTTGGTAGTTGCTCAAGCTGAACATGGCAGATCCATGCCCAAGTGAGGAAATGTAATTTGTCTGTCACAAAAGTTGTTAAATCAAAACTTCAAGAATTGAGAATAATCTGTAACTATGGGATTTGGTATCAGGGATACCCATTAAGTTCTGTGGAATACATTACAATAGGGGGACACCCATTAAGTTCTTTGCTGAAATACATTACAATCAACACCCATTAAGTTCTTTGCTGAAATACATTACAATCGAAAGACTGTCTCAAGCGACAACAATGGCAAAACTCATCTGATGGGCTTCCAAACAGGAGTTTATTTTGTAAACAAAGCTGTTCATGTACAAAAGTTTTTTCATAGCATACACACAATGTCATTGTCATTAAACCTTACTCTTTAAAAAAACCCATTTAATCTGGATTTTCCCTTAACAAAGAAAATCTGATAAAGGAAAACAACACACTGTACACCCACAGCTATCACTGGCACAGAGGCTCATTAGTATATTTTGGGGGGGGGGAGGAGTGTGGTGATGCTTTGGTGGGTGCTCTCTGGGACCACATCCTTATTTCTTTTTGTTTCTCATATGAGCATAAACTAGTTGCTGTATTTCTGAGCATGCCTATTTCTAAACACACATTCTCTGCCTAATTTATATTGGCTAAATGAAATTCCTTTTAGTTCTTCTGCATAGCTTGCAGTTGAATGTGCTTGTGGACAGAGTTGCAGATGACCAAAGATTAAGTCTGCAATCCTATGGACATTTACATGGGAGCAAGTCTCATTGAACAGGAAGATATAGGATTGGGCTCCATGTGTTCATGATGACGAGGCTGAGGGTCTTGTCATCTCACAGATAACTTGTTTGCAAAACACAGTCCGTATCACACTGACATTCCTATTTAAATGCCGAAAAATTTGGTGCAGCACACACTTAGAAGGCAATGTATGTAGACTCTGCATATGAACATTCCTTTGTTGACAAGCAATGTTCATGAGAAGTTGTCTCTACTGTATGCTAAGCAGAGTGAGTGTAATACAGTTCTTTATATGCTGGCAAGAACAAATATATGCACACTCACACCTCACAAAATTCACACATACATAATGAAGGTAAAATTAAACACTTTTGAGATAAAGTTCATTGATTAAAAAACTCAACAGACCAGTGCAATTATGACTGTCAATACCACTGGCTCATAAAACTCTTCTCAAAAGCAGTAGAAATCAGCAAGTGGTCATTAGTCTGTTGCCTACACACCGTTAAAAAGGGGGGGGGGTGTAAGAAAGAAGGGCTCCTGATAGGTTTCCAGAAAAGGTGGTACAGACTGTCATGCCGTTCCTAATTTAGTTTGCATTGTACACAGAGTGCCATACAACACATTGCTGGAAGCTGACTCTGTTAGAAAGCGATGCAAGGAGTTAGTCATGTGACCCAAGACA
This sequence comes from Lacerta agilis, assembly GCF_009819535.1. Lineage (NCBI taxonomy): Eukaryota > Metazoa > Chordata > Lepidosauria > Squamata > Lacertidae > Lacerta > Lacerta agilis. Next base: position 31,409,637 of record NC_046318.1, read on the forward strand.
TGTGGGAGTCAGCACCCTTCATTTGGTAGCTGGCAGAGAAAGGAGGTCACCAGGATCCAGGGCAGTCAAAGCCTGGAGGTGTCTCTTGGGGTCAGTAGGGTGGAGGAGGGTGCCATGGCTCTGGCAGTGAACATAAAGGCTGCCTGTGGATCTGGCGGAGAAGAAGAGCTTGGGGATTGGCGAGGGAGGTGGCTGTGGAGGACGATGTGCTGATGTCAGGTTCCATCTGGGCAATTTTAAAAGTCATTTTTAAGTGACCTACTGCTGGAAAGAGAAGTGAGCTATCTTCGGGGTGGGGGTGGAAAGCTCAGTAGCATTGCTGATAAAGAAGTGGCTATAGCTGCTTCTGCAAGCTAAGGGAGTCCTAGGCAGCTAGGAGTGATGTTTCTTTTTGCACTGTAAGCTCATTGACTGTTAAGCCTGCACTCCTGGTAAGCTTTGAGGATACCCACCATTGAAGCGTAATGTGGGTGGGTTACTGGAGGGAACCATGCCCAGGACTTTTCCAAACTTGTTGTTAGGATCCAGATACCTGATGGACCATCCCTCCCTTTATTTGCCATGGCAGGCCATGTGGTGTGTAGCAAAGGCTCATTTAATGGGCTCATGACATGGACTGTGAGACAGAGCCTTCTCAGTGGTGGTACCCTGTTTTTTTGTACTCTCCCCCAATGGAGATAAAACTGCCTCATCAATAATTATGTTTAGATGCCAGCTGAAAACTCATCTCTTCACACAGGCATTTGCTGGAGGCTTGATGAATTAATATTATACTGAAGCTGCTGGTAGATTGGATCAAATTGTTCTTTAGATGTATATTGGATACATCATAGAGTTTTAATTGTATCTATTGAAAGGAATCCCTTTTTGTATATTTAAGCTTCATTATGTAAATTGCTCTGGGATATTCATATAAAGAGTGGTCCATGAGTTGAATAAACAAATAAACAAATAAACAAAATACTGATATATGTACTGTACTTACCTTGATGTTGTTCCACTGGAAAATATAGTAAGTAATTGCATTTGAGTCCATGGAGGTAAATGACACTCAGAGAGATATAACAGGAATCAAAGAGAGTTGCAAGCAGAAGAAGACTGGGAGGCATGGCTTAAAATTGGGATTCCAGTCACATGAAGTGATTGGATGGTTGTTGCCAAATCATCTGTCCCTAGTGATCTGCTCCTGAAATGGGAGCATAGCCATTAATTTCAGTGGACAGCCAATCTGCGCACAGAAGTGCTCACTCTGCTGAAATGAATACAGATCTGCATGCTTGCCAGAGATCTGTGTGCACATCTGAGCATGCACAGATCTCTGGACTGTGGCTCAGTTTCTCACATGCAAAGGGTGTGTACAGGGTTGCCATTTAAAGAGGTCACATGCACAACATTCAATCCCAGTCATAGTATTAAATTATTATTTATATGTGCCATTAATGTATCGTAGACATAGTTATAGAAAATACAGAAACTTCCAAATAGTTAATAATGATGCAACTGAAATATGTAACAGAATAGAGGGGCATAGCTCAGTGGTGCAGCAAATGCTGTGCATTGTGAAAAAGTACTAGGCTTCAATCTCTGGCATCTTCCAGCAGAGGTGGGGAAGACTCCTGTCTGAAACCTGGAGAGCTGTTGCCTGCCAGAATAGGCTAGGCTTCCTCAGTAGCCCTTCTGTCAGCCCAAGCAGCATGGATAATGGTCAAGGAAGATGTCAGCTGTAGTCCAAACCATCTAGACAGGGCCCCAAGATGGGGAAGGCTAGTGTAGATAATATTAAACTAGATGAACCCATGTTTGATAGGGCAGCTTCCTATTCCTAAATATGATTTGATGGGAGGAAAAGGCTTGCTGTAAAGTGAGAATTCAGAATACCTTCCTGTTATATGAAAGGCAGCAATATTTGGGATAATAAATACCCATCTGATTTATACATCAGATCTCTATCAAAATGGATATTGGTGGTCAGGCATTGACTATCAATGAAAGAGCATTTGGGATCCAAGCTGCTACATTGTCCTGACACAATCCTTATGGGTCTGCTTTGGCACCTACACATCATAGCTCGCATGACATGAAAGATCGGAGATCATAGCATCAGTTCTGCACACTACAGGGTGAGAACAAGGCTAGCTCATAGAGACAATGTGACACATTTCCTTTTCTTTGATTAGTGTCCAAACTCATTTCGGAATGCTGTTCCATACTTAGGGAAAGGAGTAAATTCTGCGTTTTTTTGTACAAGCATGCAACACTTTGCATTGAGGCGGGTATGGAAATGAGGAATGTGCTGCTCTACATAATTTTAATCAGGGCTAAGAGGGCTTCAGATTTATGGAGAACCTATCCATTAAAATAATGTCCTACCTGCAGGAAAATCACATACTTTTAACAGAAGAGTCCTACATGCATATATGCATTCCTGTCAAGAATTAATGACAGCCAGGGGTGCCAGCTGCAGGGAACCAAGCCCTTTTGCCTCCACCCCCATGTTTTTGGGGTTGGGCCCCCACAATGTCTGAAAAGTGCAGAGGGGAAGGAGGGTTGAAGCAGCCTCCCACCAGTGGCAGCACCAAGAGGAGGCAGAGGAGGAGGAGCCACCGGCTATTGAAGCCATGTGGCCACCAGTTCGGTTCTGCTCTCGGCTCCTCCCAACATCCTGATGTCATGTTTGGGATGTTGTGCATGCGAGGTTGGCTCCCCCAATCACCCTCGTAAGCTGGTGCCTCTGATGTGAGTTTTTGTGTGCCTGCTTTGTACATGCTACCTGTGCAGAGGATGTGCTAGGTCTAGGAGAGGGCTTGGCTGTCTCTCCTTCATTGCAAAAGAACCTCGTATTTAAGTAGGCCTCTCCTGTGTTGAATGAACCAGTTTAGTCCTGGTCATCCCCAGAACTAATGTCTCCACCCTCATCATTCTGCCCGGACACTGAGGTCCAGCTCCGAGGGCCTTCTGGCAGTTCCCTCACTGTGAGATGTGAGGTTACAGGGAACCAGGCAGAGGGCCTTCTTGGTGGTGGTGCCCACCCTGTGGAATGCCCTCCCATCAGATGTCAAGGGAATAAACAACTATCTGACTTTTGGAAGGTATCTGAAGGCAGCCCTGTTTAGGGAAGTTTTTAATATTATTATTGTTATTTTCTTAATAATGATGGTTGAACACTCAGGCTTGCACCATATTTTTTTGGAAATAAGCCGGCTAAGAGAGAGATGCCTGTCACTTACACTTCTATTTGGGAGATGCCTGTTCCTTGGGTTTTGTACTGAAGAAGCTTATGTGCCTCTTCCTCCAGTTTATATGAATACAAAGAAGGAAGAACAAAGAGTATTTCCCTTTCTTTGCCATTTGTTTGCCATTAGCTCTCAGGGAAAAAAAGTTGTGGATTACAGTTGATGAGATGGCATGAGTCGTCATTTTACAACGTGTACATCTGTAAGAACTAACAAAATATTTCCATTCATATATATATATAAATGTATTCACTGCTTTCCAGGACAAAACCCTCCCAAGGTGTGGTTTGTAAACCAAGTTTCCAGTATACAGTCACAGTAAGGACTAAGGACAGGCTGCAGCAATGTAGTTAGACCCTGACAGCCTTCCTGTTCAAGTCTGTGTACACACTCCCATTTACTCTGCATCCAGTGTCCACCCACTGGTTTGGGAAGTGGTGTACACACTATGGTATCTTGTCATTTCTTATAAAATACCACATTTGATGTGTCCTGCCTCCCAAGCCAGCTTCGATCTAAATTAAGAAAAAAAATGACCTAGGTGCATTCTAAGTCTGTAATGTCTGTACATAGCCCAAGTTTCAACAGAACTAAAAACACCCTTTGGTTTGTCTTCTTTTAGCTGACATTGCATTTGTACATTCAAACTTTATTATGTCCTCATGAAGGCTAGAAACTCCTCCTCCTCCTCCTCCTCCTCCTCCTCCTCCTCCTCCTCCTCCTCCTCCTCCTCCTCCTCCTTTAAAACTGAAATGGTCACAAAGGCAAAATACCAGGTTATGTACTCTGCAGACTTGTCCACTGGAAGGGCCCAGAGATCAGAATCTGTGCTTTTCCTAATAAAAAAAAGGTAATGGAGGTGCTTGTAAAATGTATGCCCAAAGGCTCATGTACAGCTTGGATATTGCTATTCACAACCATTAAATTTATCTCTGGTTCTTAGCTTATCTTGTGTTTTAGGCACATGGTCTACGTCACTGCCCTTTAGTAGGCAGGTTATTAATAGAAATGACCTGTATATATAGACATATGTAAGGACATATTCTGTAAACAAAATTGCATTTTGTTCATTAGGTACAGTACAAATCAATGCCAGGAAACAGGAAACAGAGACATCATAAATAAGGAGATTTTATCTCTGCCTCCAAGGTGAAACGCTAAGAAGGTGTGCGCTATGCACAGGTATCAATCAATTATTAATATGAGAAGAGCACACGGCTGAATCGTTTCAGAAATTTTTAGCTGTCCCCTATGAGAAGGAAAGTGTCACAACAACTGACGGTCGGTTTTACAGGTGACCAGTATTTCACTGATGCTTTTCTCTAGCAGGGTAGGGTGTGGGGAAACAGTAGCTGCCCATATTTAAAACACACAGAAAATACCGGTAATTAAAATCAACAATGAGCTAAAACCAGATCAAAACACATGGCAGCTTTCGTATGTCGAGACAGGCTTGCCTAAGCAAAAATGTTTTTAGCTATATGTGGAAAAAAGTACAGCGAAGGAGCGTGCCTGATGTCAATTGACAGGGAGTTCCAAAAGCTTTAATAGTGCAATTCTTATGCTCTCAAAAGGATTGCCATTTGCTCTGTCCCCTCCCCATGCCCCAGCCCAGTGTTCACACCTTGAGCATGGATGTCTGCACAGGCAAGGCTTCCCTATGTAGACTTTTGCACAGACTTTCCTAAACTTGTAAGGCTGATCGCATACAGCTCACTCATAAACCTGTGTGCATAGAGGTCTATGTGTTTAGGATTGCCAAGGCAGATGCTCACACTGAACGCATGGGCATTGGAGTCCCAAGAAGCTTTGTGACCTCACGGTGGGACCAGTGACCCTGCTGCTCCTTTATAAAACACAAAGACCTCTTCTCACAATCAATGCACAGAGAAAGCTAAAAAGAAGAACATTTTTTGTGTTTTGTTTTCGGGTAACATGGGTAGATGTATACCAGTGCATCAGTTTAGGCAGTCCTGAATTTGTAAAGCCACTGCAGGAATGGATTTTAATGGATGGGCCCCTGGATTGGCATGGCAACTGTAAGGATGATGAATAAAAAGGGACTCACTTTCAAGTAGACATGCATAAAACAGCACCTTTGGTGAATCTGGTTAAACTCTTATGACTCCTGGTTCCTAGGAATATTACTTTTTTGTTTTGTTTTAAGGATCTTATTTTCATGGGGGTTTTTCCCATCAAAAGGCAGGAAAAAAAGATTAATGCTCATGGTGGCTTTGATGTTGCCTTGCTATTCCTTTTGAATTGCCTCCAACATCAAGTTGTGCAAAGACATGGTCCTAAATATAAGCTATTTTTTGCTTCCTTGTCTACGGCATCAGTCTTTTAGAAGAGAGAAATGCTATGCATGCACATGAAAGCTCATACCAAGAACAAACTTAGTTGGTATCTAAGGTGCTACTGAAAGGAATTCTTTTATTTTTTATTTTGTTTTGTCCTTCAGAAGTGTCATTTGACACTCCATGTTGATGGTGACGCCTGAGAAACAGTGGACCAAACTGATGTAGACAGTGGTCTTATATATAAAACTATCGGGCACTCTTTGGTAAATGGAATCCTGGCATGTGACTGTTCACGATATCCCCCCTTGCTCCTCGGGACCATCAATCCAGTTCCTTTCACGAGCTCTAACTTCAGCCAAACTTTTGATGGAGACGGCGGGCATTAAATAGTTCAGAAGCCTACACTCGGAACCAGAGAATCTAGACTCACCAGCAAATGCCTTGCGATCATAGAGATAGTATTGATCCCATAGTGGAAAGATGAATGTAGCCAATATCCCGAGCATTTCTTATGGGGCATCAACTCATATTTATCTTTATCTGTCAGCCGTGAAAGCACACCACAAGGCTTGCCCTTTTGTAATGTAAACAGAAAATCACGTCTCTTAGCGCAAAGCCAAACTATTAAAATAGGCAGCTTTTATTCCCTTCATAATGTTCGGCAACATAAGGCGGTGCAACTGATGTGACTCCACAGCTGTTGCCAGGGGAAAGTAAGAATGTAGCTTGCCACATCTGGGGCGACATCTTTAAAGAGGCACTTAATCTGCAGTGCGGAGGTATGTTAAGCCTCTTTTCCTTTCTTTGCCTGTTCTCAAGCTAATGCAACTCCTGGAGAGCAGTGTTGATTTCAAGTCAAATGGATGAGATGAAAGAACAATTAAGAACAAGTGATACTAGGAGGCATTGTAGGAAACATAAAGGCAGAACAATAGCATAATCCCTCGAACAGTCTGGCAGAAGATTTATAATGTCACATTGGAAAGATGTCGGGGGTTTGAGACTCTAACTAAAAACGACATGGTTTTGTGTCTGTGTGGCAAGTGTGTGTCCCCATTTGTGAACACAGGAGCAATTATTGCTTGGGAGGTTTAAAATTGTGGATACCGCCTTTTCCAAAACCTTTGCTTGCCTGGGTTTCTCAAAATAAAGTTTGCCCATGTGTGCTCCTGGGCCTATTTGCACCAGCAGTCTATCTTCAGATCCAAGAGTGTAAACTTAGATCTCTGTGAACTACAACTAGGCACCCAACAAAAATGTACATGCCAAACACCTGGTGCCAGTAGCAAGCCAGTAGGTCCAACTAGATTTTGCTTATCCCCTTTTCCCCAGAGTCACTGTCAAAACTTATCAAATGCGGGGGATGAAAAGTGGCTTGTCATCACCTTCATATCTAGTTTAAGAAGCTGCCTTGGTTTATCTATCTCAGTATTGTCAACAGTGACTGGCAGTAGTTCTCCAGGATTTCAGACCTCAGTGTCTGTCCCAGTCCTACCTGGAGATAATAATAATAATAATTTATTTATACCCCGCCCATCTGGCTGGGTTTCCCCAGCCGCTCTGGGCGGCTTCCAACAGAACATTAAAATGCAATAATCTATTAAACATTAAAAGCCTCCCTAAACAGGGCTGTCTTCAGATATCTTCTAAAAGTCTGGTAGTTGTTTTTCTCTTTGACATCTGGTGGGAGGGCATTCCACAGGGCGGGTGCCACCACCGAGAAGGCCCTCTGCCTGGTTCCCTGTAACTTGGCTTCTCATAGTGAGGGAACCGCCAGAAGGCTCTCAGCACTGGAAACTCAGTGTCCGGGCAGAACGATGGGGGTGTAGATGCTCCTTCAGGTATAGTGGATTGAACCTGGGGGCTTCTGCATGTGGAGTTGATGCTCAACCACTGAGCTCCAGTCCTTCCTCAAGGTCCCGTGAATTGCTCCCAAGGCACCTGGCCAGCCACTGTCTGCAAAAGAACGCTAGATCAGAACTTCCGCCAAGGCAGTTTCCACATTCTTAATCTGAGCCCAGAAAACTCCTTAGAAAAAAACAAACAACAACAACCCACCATTCAGGTTCTTAGCATCAGCAAAATCCATCCGCTGAATTTCCCCACATGAAATATGAATGGAAAGCAAGTCCATGAAAGAAGGTTGTTTCAAAGAAAATTGAAAAGATCTGGCTTGAGCAGAGAGAAATGATTCACTAGAATGTGGAGTTCTTACCATTTTTCCTCCTACAGAAGGCAACGCTTCCCTCAGGCTACCGAATCGCTTTGCATCGCTTTTCTCTTAAAAAAAAAAAAAAGTTGGCTGTCCAACTTACGAAGCAGGAATCAGTTGAAAAATTTGAAGGGAGGATCAATGCCAGCCTGCATGCCGTGCGTTCGACACATAAAAATGCTTTGTTTATGGGAGAAGCAAACATTTGAGCAGGCATGAGCAGGGGGTGGGAAAGTGTACCTTAAAGAATCAAAAGGCCTTTTTGGTGTGTGCTTGCTCTGAGCCATGCCAAGAGAAATCCTCCAAGCCAATCCCCATCTGTTTGTGACAGCTAACTGTGCATATGGATGGCTGCCACATCAACAATCTATTTACGGGTTCTGGAGACAAATTATTTTCAATAATTGCACTTTCCCCCCCCCCTCTAAAGAAAAGATCCCCAGGAGTCCTTCAGATGATAATACAGTAGACAGCAGAGCAACATGCAATAACAGCAACTCCCTCCCCGAAAGCTGCCATTGATGTAGGGGTGAGATGGAGCTGCCCCACTCACAGTGGGGAGCCTGGGATCAAGCCTCTTCTCTCAGGTACAAACACAGAGTTATAATCAGCGTCCTCGGCTGGCATTTCATAACCCATTTTGTTGTTGGCTTGCTCAGCTATACCTTCCGCCTCCCCAACTTGCCTTGTAAAAATTATAAATGCCTCGCACATTACACAGGCGCATCCTGCATGTGGGCTTTCCACAGGCGTCTACTTGGCCGCTGTGGAAAACAAGGGAAGGAATTCAATGCTGAGTTCTTCTGGTTGTTCTGTCAGTGCAAGCGCTGCTGCAGGGATAGGGTGGTATTCAACAAAGTTTTACTTCAGAGTAGGCCTGTTGAAATTAATGGACATAACTAAGTCATGTTAATGAATTTCAGGGGGTTTACTCTGAGTAAAACATAGTTAAATATCACTCACGGTGCGTGTGTGTGTGTACGTGTGTGAAATCAGTATTGGGACCACTTTGCTCGGGAAAGGGATTGAATCTCTCTCCACGTTGCCTTGCTGCAGGGAAAAGCAACTTTTGAGGGGATTTCCCCCCCCCTTGGGACTGTGATGCTGAGGTGGGTGCGTTAAAACTCTACAGTTCCCATTTGTCTTTACATTTTGAGTCCAATGCAGTTTTCAAAGAAGAGCCCTGCTGGATTAGACTGAAGGCCCATCTCTTCCAACTGTTTTCTCACAGACGTCAGCCAGATGTCTGTGGGAAGCCAGGACCTGAGTGCAGCAGCCTTCTCTCCACCTGCGATTCCCACCGACTGGTATTCAGAGACCTTCCACAGTGGAGGTGGAACATAGCCACAGTGGCTCGTATTCCACTGATAATCTTATCCTTTAAGTGATTTTCATCCATCCAAGTTGGTGACCATCGCTACAGCTTGTGGGGCTCAGTTGCCCAGCTTAACCATTTGCTGCGTAAAGAAGTACTTTGGTCAGTCCCAAATCTTCTATCATTGAGCTTCATTAGATGGAACTGAGTTTTAGGGTTAGGAGAGAGGGAGAAAAGCTCCCCACCCCCACCCTGTAGTCACGTTCACTACACCATAAATAATCTTATGCATCTCCATTATTCTTTAACACCAGCATCTCCTTTCAAGACTACAGTTCTGTGAACTTAAACAAGAGTTCACCTAGAGTGACAGAATATACGGTATATAAATTCTTCCTCATTGTCTGATGGATGGCAACGATGGCAATAAAATCCCCCATTTACCATTTCCTGAAAATCTTCCTATTTTTCTCTTCTTATTGGCTGCTGCAATGATATCCCTCAACTCTTTCTTCCAGGCTGGAAGATTAAAACATCTCATGTTCCCTTTCAGCGCTGCACATATTGGTCCTCAGTGCCTAGACTGTCTCTTTCGTTCCTCCTGCCGACAAGTGACAAGATCACTGACAGGGGTTTTCCTGTTCTTCTCCTGACTCATTTTCTTGACTTCATAACTTCCCACCACATTGACTCTGGCTATGAAAGCTCAGTCTGCCCTTAGCTAGCCCCCACTCATTACCTTCTTAAGTTCAAATTGCCCAGGCGGTGGCACTGGCTATCAGTTCCCTCCTCCTTAAACCCATTGTTGCCTTTGTATAGTTAAAGCTATGGTTTTCCCAATAGTAATGTATGGAAGTGAGAGCTGGACCATAAAGAAGACTGATCGCCGAAGAATTGATGCTTTTGAATTATGGTGCTGGAGGAGACTCTTGAGAGTCCCATGGACTGCAAAAAGATCAAACTTATCCATCTTTGAGTGCACACTGGAAGGGCAGATCCTGAAGTTGAGGCTCCAGTACTTTGGCCACCTCATGAGAAGAGAAGACTCCCTAGAAAAGACCTTGATGTTGGGAAAGATGGAGGGCACAAGGAGAGGGGACGACAGAGGATGAGATGTTTGGACAGTGTTCTCGAAGTGTCTGGCATGAGTTTGGTCAAACTGTGGGAGGCAGTGGAGGATAGGGGTGCCTGGCGTGCTCTGGTCCATGGGGTCACGAAGAGTCGGACACGACTGAACGACTGAACAACAACAACAACAGGGAGGAGGGTAGGGACAAAACTGGTTGTTTCTGTCTGTCATTGGCTCTGGCGCCACCTACTGTTGAACTCCCTGCCTTTTGCCCAACCGGTCCAGGGTGGAATCTACGCACATATATAAAAATAAATAAATCTGAAAATGCTTTTTCTTTAAAGCTTTTTTTTTAATACATTGGATTTTCCATAAGGCTCACCATCGCCATCTAGTGTCACAATTGTATATTGCACTTAAAACACACTTAAAACGTTTCATTTGCAGCTGTATAGCTGAATCCTAGATGGGTGCCGCAAACCACTGGATGCTGTAGTTGCAGATCCTGCACCGAGCAAGCAGTTAGACTAGTTTTCCTTCTGATTCCCTTCCAGCTCTTTGAGTATATGATTCTAATCCAAGAAGGGTGCTCCAGATGTGAAAAGTGGCTTCTGGATTGCCTTTCTGGATGTAGTCATATGGATGTGTAGTCCTGCCTGCAGTGTGGAACAATTGAATGGTTTTGTCAGCTCTAACAGCATCTATAATCTGTTTTTTTTTTGTGGGGTGGAGGATGCTGTTCCCAGACATGTGACTTTTCCTTCCTTCCCAGGCAAAGTGAAGCCAGTGGTGTAGCCAGTGTGTGTGGTGGTGGTGGTGGTGGTGGGGGGTGTGCTCCCGGTGCCACGTCTCCGGGGGTGAAAAGGCATGCGGTTTGCCAGCGGCACCGCTCCAGTGCCATACGGACGGTGCCGGGATCCTCTGCTCGCAGCTGCAGCCGCATGTAGAGGATCCTCCGTTCACGGCTGCAGCCATGAGCAGAGGATCCTGGCACCATCCGTATGGCGCTGGAGCGGCGTCGCCGGCAACCTGCTACGTAGAGCGCATGTGCTGCATCACTATGTACAGCGCATGCATCGTATGTAGTGATGCTGTGCATGCGCACTACATAGCGACGCCCTGCCCCTGGGTAGCCGAGCGGCTTCCTAAGCCACTGAGTGAGGCAGCTGCTTCAGGTGATAGATGCTTGGGGGAATGGAGGAGGCAGCACTGGTGAAGGGGTAGAGACAAGTACTATGTATTCCATGTGGCTTGCCTTGCATTCCTTTAGAGTGATTTAACAATCAAGCCCTCTTTTTTCTGGAAACTGTAGCTCTCTGAGGGGAATGGGGCTCCTCTCAGCACCCTTATGTAGCTATAGTTCCCAGGAGTTTTTCCCTTTGTAGAACTCTTCTTTTCTTCTTAACTCCATCAACTTGCAGATCTGATCTGCATGCTGCTAACAGCTGCACAAATGCAGATTGCATGGTTAGGACTTGTCTTCAGTCCATTCTCTGGGGTTGACGGGTGGGGTATGGTGTCATTCTTTTTTTTTTTTTTTTTAAAGAAAAATCACGTTTTTCTATTCAAGCCATGCGTCATAGCTACCTCCTCATATTATGCAGAAATCCACTGTCCCCCTCTCCCTTACATGCTGCTTTTAAAATAGCAGGAATAAACATAACTGTTTAAAGTGGTATCATACTGCTTAAATGTATAGTGCAGATGTGGCCTGAATTTCACGTAAATGGGAATGTATTAATTTTGTCACATGTGGCCATAAAGGCTTTCTCACATTATACAGAGAAGGCAGCAGTCTGGGGCTAGGTGAATGATGGGGGAAGCAGATAAAGCCTGAATTATACTGGATTGTATAGTTTATGCTAGAGATTGCCAGTTTCAACTGTTCTGTCACTGATTAGATGTTGAGTAACTTCCCCCAAGGTAGATGATCACAGATGTTCAAAATGTGTCAGGAAATCTAATAACAAATATGTCAATAAATCTTCTTGCATCTATTGGCTTCATTTCCTCTGCCTTCCTCTGCATTGTGGTCCAGGTAAAGCTCTCCTACTTGCCACGTGAATTTCATCCTACCGAAGAGCAGGGGAGCAACCGACCAGGCAGGGCTGGCCCTAGCATTTGGTAGAATGAGGCAATTGCCTCAGGTGGCAGGAATTGAAAAAGTAGGAGTAGCAGGCCTCCCAACACATTCCTTTGAATCCCCTTGGCCACTGACCTCTGCTGGAGATCAGAGTTGTGTGTCCTGCACCCCTAAGCTAGTGGGACTCTGCAGGGTCCACTCAGGTGCAGTGGAAGATGCTGTCCCACTACCAGTAATGAAGTAAAAATTAGCTGCCTATCTAGTTATCTTCTGCACACAGAATGGGATGGGGTGGAATCTTGTCCATTGCCTCAGGCAGAGAAATATATTGAGCTGGCCCTACTGCCAGGATAAAGAGAATAAATCTTTGCCTCAGGCAGCAAAATGCCAAGGAAATGTGTGCCTTGTTCTCCCGGTTTCATATTGGCCAGGAGGCTTTTTATACCATATATAATCAATCAGAGAGATGAGGATGGAAGCAAGAAAATGGTCCAACCTCTAGAATCTGCTTTGTGAAGCTGTTTCTTCATGGTGCGCTTGGTCCTGCAACCCATTGGGTGTGATAGCTGTCTCTTGCCCTACACACACACACACACACACCTATCTTCAGCATGGCTTCCACAGTGACTTTTTAATATCTTTCTGTATACATTGAGCAAAAAGGTACATAGTAATTTTTATGAGAATGTTGACTGAAGGTGGTCACCATCTGTGCAAACGCCCCGAAACAGTGACTTCCTCTCTACAGCCTTCTCTGCCAAGGGAGGAAACCTTAATTTATAGACAATCCAAGGAATATCATTCTTTCCTGCCCCACTCCTCTAAATATAGGTGTTTTCCAGTCAAAACATGTTTATTCACCCATCTTGACATGGCATGTTTAATGAAACAGGCATCCTGTTTTATGTTTGAGGAGGTGACGAGTGAATAACCACTCACATGTGATTCTGGGGTGCGGATGGGGGTGATATTTGAAACAGACTGAAGTGGGAATCATGGATTCATTAGCACTACATGAATTAAAGTGAACAATACTAAGGATCCAGTTACTTGTATTTAGAAAGGAACAACGAATAGTTCCAAGGAATTGGTGGCAGGGAGATAGGAGGCAGATGATGATGATGATGATGATGATTACCCTCTCTCTCCCTACTCATGAATTGCCCCATTGTAGTTCTTAGGTTGTGGCTCCAGCTTTCTGTGGAGTCTCTTCACCTCACACTTCCACAGAACATGGTAGGTGGGAGATGCTGAAGAGACCAGGGTTTCAACCAGAGGCCACTTAGGATGTGATGACGGCCTTCCCATAATTGCTTGGCAAGGGTTAGCTTTGATGGAGGAGAAGATGCTTGGGGTGATTCTAGACTACTGATATTTGCTGGAGGGATCCAAGAGCATAGCAGAACTTTAGGTGGATTACCGGTAATATGAGCACAACAAAAAGCACACAGACTTTTTGTAGATTGGAAAGTGATGGGGAAATGCATTGTCAGGTGTGGGATAAATGAATGACTTGTAGGAAGATGTATAAACATCCCATAAGTAAGTCAGAATGGATGCAAGATGAACTGCCCCACAACAAACTAACCAGAATGGCTGTTCAATAAGAGTGGATATCATTTATCCATGGCATAAGCTTTGTGCATGCAAATCAGGATGAATGCTCAATAGACCGGTCATCTGGAAGAGCCCTTCTGCTCATTTCCCTTCAGCCAGAACAATATTTTCCTAGAGGCTGGTGGCTGGGGAAAAAAGGCTCCCTGCTGTCCAGGACATTCTGACAGAGACTTCCTTAGCCCCAAGGGATTTGGAGAAAGTTGGCCCCGAAGCCCTTTCCTTTGATCCTTTTGATATTTTTGCACATAACCTGTCATGGGGGGCTTACCTGATGGGATAGAGGTGCAGCTATAGCATCCTGGCAGCCACATCACTGCCACTCAGCAGGAGGGAGAGGGGCAAAGATGGTGACAAGGTCAGGGCTGTTCTTGTGCCCCTGCTGGAGTCCAACTGGCACTCCCACCAGTGTGTCTCCACAGCCCTGATCTTGCTGCTGCTTTGTTTGTGCCCATAACACTGCTGTAGGAAACTATCATTGTGGGTCCACCCCACTGGGCAAGCCCCCTGTCATACCCCAGTGGTGACTGCATTGGCCATCTCTTCTCCTTGTCATTTTTATTATCTGCTTTCCCCTTTTTGCCATTTTTCCTGTCTATTTCTCCATTTACTCTCTTGTTACAGTGCAATATTTATGTAGCTCGTTTCCTGAACCCAAATTCTGATTTTATTTTATGATTGCATCTTGGTTGTTGCTGTTTCTCCTCCCCCACCCCACCCGCTCCTTCTATTATGCATGCATCAAAAGTCATTTTTATATTGCTTCTGAGTCTTCCAAGCAGCTTGCCACTATTTTTTCTTCTTAAGTTATTTCGATCACTTTGTTTTCGCCATACTTCCTAGCTTGGCTTTGGTGGTCATTCTTTGGAGTTCATGGCAACATTTTCCTTTTCTGCTTTCAGATTCCCTGGTTCCCATAAAAATGACCAAGAAAACATGATATAGTGGCTTGTTAAAACAACAACAAACCAACAAAAACAAGCCGACACACCTCAAACATCTAGGATGTTTGCCAAAGTAAAAAGCAAAACAAAACCCACCATGACAGGTTCTAAGAACAGGCTTGCTGTCCAATGAGATGGGGAAACCAGGGAATAATAAACAAGGCTTAAAGAGAATGGAAGTGGGGAATCAGGTAGCAAAATCACAAACAAGCAGACCTCCATATGTTACTTCAAGGATTGCCAGTGTGGTAACTGCAGGAACACATGTACCCACAGAGGCCTTTGCTGGCATGTACAAGATCAACTCGCCCTGTCATGCAAATTAAGTTTGAAGGAAGCGGCCTGCTGTAGTCAATACAATAGAATGTGATGCATGCTGGGTTGTCATGCATGTATGGTACCTGCAACAGTTTCTCCAGTTTGCAAATGTGCCGATGGGCCCCCAAAGTTTTGGTGGTCCCTATGCACACCAAATGTCCAGTGGCATCCTAAAGATACGGTACCACATGTGGGGAAAAGACAGAGTTGCCGAAATAAAGATGAAACCCAGTTAAGTTAAAGTTTGTGAAGAGAACGCACAGGATCAAAAAGAGGCAGAAGAGAAGGGAAATCACATGCAGCGAGAGAACAAGAAAAGAAGAAGAATGCAACGAGCGAAAGGAAGCCAATTAAAAGAACATTATACCGTGCAGTTCTGATAAAAGCGTTGCACACAAAACAAAGCAAGCAGTAGATTTCAGGGCAGAAGACAGGTGAGAAATGGGCAGGCCAGAAAGAAGACCCTCACACCAATCGTATCTAGAAAGAAGAAAGGAGTGAACCAATATTTTAGCAGATCACTGGAAAGCAATGAATGGAGTTTTGAAATATCACGAAGCTGAAAACAGCAAGGTGTGGGGCTTTTTGTCATTACTGCTAAGCACGCGTGTAGCAGGGTGGATCTGTCCACATGCATGCCGAACAGGACTTAACAGGATTTACACGTGGCCATTTCTGCACATTTTTATATAATACACAGTGGTACCTCAGGTTACAGACGCTTCATATTACAGACGCTTCTGGTTACAGACTCCGCTAACCCAGAAATAACGCTTCAGGTTAAGAACTTTGCCTCAGGATAAGAACAGAAATCGTGCTCTGGCGGTGCAGCGGCAGCAGGAGGCCCCATTAGCTAAAGTGGTGCTTCAGGTTAAGAACAGTTTCAGGTTAAGAACGGACCTCCAGAATGAATTAAGTACTTAACCAGAGGTACCACTGTACGTTTTTCATTTTCATAACAGTATAAATACTCCAGAGTTAATGACCTCCTGTTCCAATTTTGGAGCACAGCCAGCAGCCTCAGTCAGGTCACTGCCAATCTAGCTCAGTAATGTCTGGACTAACTGGCAACAGCTGTTCTGGGTTTCAAACAGTGGTTTACCCCAACCCTACCTGGAGATGCCAGGGATTGAACCTAGGATCTTTTGCTTGCTCTGCTGGTGTTTCCCAGTGCTCACATTAAACCAAGTACAAGTCAAGGAAAAAAGTGCTTTACTATCCACGATGATTTCCCCTCTCAATGGTTCGTACCATTTGAATAAGTGACAACAAGTCTTAAAAAGAGGATTGTACACAGCCCCAAAATTCCTCAGTGAACTGTTTTATTCCATGAGCTGACAACATTTACTCACTTTACAATAAAACATTGACTCGGTGTGTGTGAGAGAAAATGCCAGCCAGCCACCCATCAAATGCACACATTGTGTAGCAGACAGAATCCATTCAAAAAAATGATAATAGATTTATTGTTTATATATCATATAGTTTATATTTTACAAGCCTTGGGGGATTTGGGTTGCATAAAATAAATGCAGTACATATCATGTGGAAACCTGCCTGTTGAATTTCTCTTGGAACAATTGAGATGGGAATCTCAGCGTTCTCAGTTACATACCACCCTGAAACCATATTGTTATCTCTGCAAAAACAAACAAACAATTTAGCCTGACCTAATGTGTTAAAAAGAAACGGGGTGGGGGGATGGGGGAGAAAAGGAGAAGAAGAATGAGAGAGATGGTCAATGGCCAGTACCCCACTGTAGTAATAAAATGTCTAGACAGCAATTAACATCCATTTCCCTCAAGAATGCATCTGTGTCATCAGCAAATCTTTACTACTTTGCAAGGGACCAATCTAAATATGTTTAATCATTAATCAATTTCCAAAATCTCAGCAAGAGTTGCTTTTCATGAGCTTTTCCTTCAAAAACAAAACAAAACCCGCCAGCACTTTTATGAGAAAAGGCAAAAGCTGGGAGGGGAAGACATTGGGCCCCACTCCAGTGGGCAACCCTACTCAGAAATGCACCACAGTTCTGACTAGTTTGAAGGCTGCTGCCCCCAGCACACATGCATTAGCACATTTACAAATGCCTGCTGCCTTCTTTTGTTGTTGTCAAGCGGCATCCCTACCTCAGACCACATTTTTCCCTGCTGCTAGTTTAAAGGTAAAGGTAAAGGGACCCCTGAACATTAGGCCCAGTCGCGGACGACTCTGGGGTTGCGGCGCTCATCTCGCTTTATTGGCTGAGGAAGCCGGCTTACAGCTTCCGGGTCATGTGGCCAGCATCACTAAGCCACTTCCGTCAAACCGGAGCAGCGCACGGAAACGGTGTTTAGCTTCCCGCTGGAGCAGTACCTTTTTATCTACTTGTACTTTGATGTGATTTCGAACTGCTAGGTTGGCAGGAGCAGGGACCGAGCAACGGGAGCTCACCCCATCGCAGGGATTCGAACCGCTGACCTTCTGTTCGGCAAGCCCTAGGCTCTGTGGTTTAACCCACAGCACCACCCACTAGTTTAGGGCTGCCATATTTCAAAAAGTAAAATTTCTGATACCCACAAAGTTAGTGGGGTTTTTTGGGGGGGGGCAAACCTAACCCCAAAAATTCTGCTGCTTTTTCCATCACATTGCCATACATCTGGGTTTTCCCCTGCCATTTTGCCAGTTTGGCACAATTCCCCCGAAGCCATTTTTACACCCGAAAACCAGGACATGCCAGGAATTTTCCTGACGTATGCCAAATGTATGCTAGTTGACACATTGCTGGACAAACACATCTTTCACTACTGACCCATCTACTCCTGTCAATTTAGGCTACAATCCTATACAAGCTTACCGAGGAGCAGTGCTTTTTTTCTAGAAAAATAGGTGCCGGTATTTACCATGAATTTTTTACAGTGAGTGCCACACTTCTTAAAAACAACAAAAAGAGGTGCATACCCTTGAGGACCTCCTGAAAAAAAGCCCTGCCGAGGAGTAAGACCACACCTGCACGGTACATTTAAAATACTTATTACATATCCAACAGTTTATGGACTACAACTCCCATCATCCCTAGCTAGCAGGACCAGCGTCAGGGATGATGGGAATTGTAGTCCAAAACCAGCTGGAGACCCAAGTTTGGGAAACTTTGCTTTAAATAGTCATGGCTTTCCACATAGAATCATGGGAGCTGTAGACTGTTAAGGGTAAGGGTGTTAAGAGCTGTTAAGAGATCCCCCCCAACAAAGCTACAATTCCCACAGTTCCCTGGGAAGAGAGCTTGATTGTTAAGCCACTCTGGAAATTGTGGCTCTGTCAGGGGAACAGGGGTCTCTTCACAACTCTCAGCACCCTTAACAGACTATAGTTCCCAGGATTCTTTGAGTGAAGCCATGACATAGTGCTGCTTTAAATGTGTAGCATAAATTTGACCCTAGTCCTAATAAACGCATTGGGACTTCTGAGGATTCATAGGATTTCACTGTTTTCTAATTATTTATATGTACCCCGTTTCTATTTAGCCTCTTTACCCAGAAGTAAACCAAAGTTGGCCTGCACCAAAGGGGAACCTGTGGCCCTCCAGATATTTTTGGACTCCCTGTTCCAGCTAGCTTCAGCAAAGCATGTCCAAAGCTCAGGGACAGAGACAAGGTGTGTGTGTGTGTGTGTGTGTGTGTGTGTGAGAGAGAGAGAGAGAGAGAGAGAGAGAGAGAGAAACTATTTGGTTCACATTATTTCCTTTGTGAACCAATGCCCAAGCCAAAACACAGCTCTGCTTCGAATTCTCACTTTTCAGAATTTTGCAACGACTTTCTCCAGCCAAAGAATGTGTACAAAAATGTTTATAGTTGCGAAAACAATATACAAAAATTGCACTACATTGTGGGGAGCTTTCTGACAAAAATAATAGATTATTGCATTCAAATATGTTTATATTAGGAGAAATGCACATGTGTGGGTGTGCATACATGTTCACGCAGATACCAGGCCCATCAATTTCATTAGAGAAGTTTAGCAAGATAGATAGATATAAAGTTTATATTCACCAAGTTGGAAAGCTACCCTGTTGTATTTCAAAGTTTCGTCAGCAAAGGACAACCCTTCTCTAGAGTCCATGGGGGTAAAATTTACATAAATGCCTATTAGTCAACTTTTTACCCCTTGCGTCTTTCAATATTTGCTCCTACTACCATTTCGTAATATATCCATCAGTGATCCCTGGCATCGGTGCCATTCATTTTCTTTGAGATGTTATTGAGGTTGTAAATAAAAGCCACAGCATCAAGGGGCAGACAAGATGGAGCCTGTCAGATCTGGAAGTCAGCAGCAAAGTTATAATTACAGCAGAGTGGTGTGAGGTAGTTCTTTACATCCATAGATTTAATTGTCATCAGCCGTAGAGGAAGCTGAGGGATGGAGAGGAGAAGGCAGAGAATGACAGGGAGTAAGGTCTGTTACCAAATATGTTTAAAGCTGTCTTTGCAATTCTCATTAATAAGCCATCAGCAGGACAGAGAGCCCCCTCCGCCCGTGACTTTGACAAAGACTTCTTATGTGGATGGCATTTGTCTCATGCATTCTTCAACAGGAGAGCGTGAGATGATCAAACAGATATGATCATATTGTGTGTGTGTGTGACATTATGTGGACCAGTACGGGCAGCGTATCTT
The DNA here is from genome assembly GCF_009819535.1 of Lacerta agilis. NCBI lineage: Eukaryota > Metazoa > Chordata > Lepidosauria > Squamata > Lacertidae > Lacerta > Lacerta agilis. The sequence goes on from NC_046318.1 coordinate 31,429,380, forward strand.
CATGTTTCATTAAGGCGCGTCATTTTAGGAGATGAAACATAATTTCTTCAGTGAGGGGGTCTTAAAATATGTTTTTGGGTGTGTGGAATTCAAATCTGCTATTATTTTTATTACTGGACATTTAGCTTGATAAGTATGATGAAAAACCACATATACCTGCTTTCAGAAAACCAATGAATTTTAATTTAACCTTCTGAGAATGTCAGGTAATGATTAATCATAATAATATAATGTAACTGTAAGAACTTGGTAATCATTTTTAATGATTTCTGTGCAATATTACACACATTTTACCTACAAAGCAAAACCAAATTATATTAATTTAACCAAAATATTTTTTGAATTCCCAAGTCATGTCACAACCTTTTAGCACCCTTCATTTTTGGAATTTGAAAGTTGAAAAATCCAACAAGCGCTTATGTGATATTATTGTTATTGTGATTCCCCTTTCTATTGCATGTGGGCAAAATAAGCCATAGTTCTATATGTGGTAGAGCATATGCTTTGTGTGCAGAAGGTCCCAGATCTAACCCCCAGGTAGTGTTTGGGAAAGTTCCTGCCCGAAACCATAGAGAGCTGTTGCTAGTCAGCATAGGCACTCTTAAGCCAATGGTTTGACTCAGTAAAAGACAGCCTACTATATTTTTAAGTTTCCATGTACATCTGTAGTATGTGAACCCTTTCAGGGTTCTATAGTAATTCATCATGCATACACACTGACAACTGCTATTAAGACTGATGTGGACCATGATTTCTACAGTAAGGTCTATGGAATTGCCTACATCAGGAGCAACCAGTGTGACACCCTCCATAAGTTAGCCCATCAACCTCAGTCAGCATGGCCAGTGCTCAGACATTATGGGAACTGGAGTTCACCCTGTTGGCTACACCAGTCCACACAAATGTCTTCAGGCCTTGGGGACTCCATTTGCCCATGCGATGACATACCTGTAACTTATTTTGCACTACATACACGTACATGTACACATTTCTCATCATTCTAAGGTTCAAGCGAAGGTCCCTATGGGCACCAAGTTTTCATACCCTTCCACTTGCATTATTGTAGTGTAAATCTGCAGGAAAAGGTGGGAAAAAATATCCAAAAGGCACTGCCCACTGCTATATCTTTTGTGCCGATCGATGCAAGCTCTTTGGATCTTTATGACAGTCCCATTAAATTTAGCAAAGGGTAAACCAATTAAGATACCATTAATAATGAATAGGTTTCAATAAGACTTATGTTCAAGTACCTGCGGAATTTAATACAAAACCTTATTGTCAATTAAGTATTTCAAAGCTGTCCTTTCAAATACGCAGCTGTGAGTGACATCATCTACTGTCCTAAAATTCTGTCAGTTGATTTAAAGAAACTTGTGTGCGAGAAGAAAAGAGGGCTTTACACTGTGTGGGAACTGCTAGATAAGAAGTGGCTGATAGGCTGGGAAGGACCTATCTGGCTGAGCCCACCCACCATGCAGGTGGCAGCTACAGATGCCCAGCTTTTTCTATGATGGCTTAATCATTTCCAAGGAACAGATGTTTGTATCCACTCACCCGTGGCTTTGCTAAACATTGGTTTAACAAAAAACAAAAAATACAGCCAAATCTTTATAGACCCCGCGTCTTACAATTCTGCCATTGGTATATAGCGCTCAAATGGAAAAGGCAGTGGGTTGGATCTGGATGGGCAGAGCGATCCTAACCCCCATCTTTTCTGGCTGGAGGACAGTAAGAAGGAGCAGAGGTGCTTCTCTTTTGGAGGCTGCAGGAGTGCCCACCAATAGTAGCCCATGTGGCAGGGTGGAGCCACCTTCTGGTTGCTGGCATTGCTGCAGCTTACCTTGACACGTCTGGTCTGGTCTGGGGCACTGATGAAGTTGGATCTGTGTGGATCTACTGGAGGAGCCAGCCCAGCACTCTTGGCCATGTTTCTGTGCACTCCAATCTCACCACTGCACTGTCAGTGTCCCGCTTCAGCCCCATCCAGGTGATCCACAGTGACATGGTTGTTGGGAGGTGACTCCATCCCTCCACAGAGACCATTACCACTGCCCACAATGCCACCAGATAACTCCCAATATATTCCTTTGTCTGAAGTAGCCACTGTTAGGCTCTGAAATGGTACATGGTGTGGAGTGAGATGGAGCAGGATGAAGGCAGCTTAAATCTGACGGATTGAAGGCATCTTTGTTCTCAGAGACCCCAGAACCAGGGGCTCCATCACAACTGTCTTAAATCCTACAGATTTTAATGAATCTAGACCATAAAGTGCAACCAACATAGCCTGGATCCAACCCATATGCTTATTTTCCTAATACATGCTATAGAATATATCTTGCTTTTCCCATGGAAGTTGAGTCATCCATCTTATAACTTCTATCCCATCATAACATGGAAGTTATAACATTGAAGTTGAGCTAACCATCTCATAACTGTTACAAGAACACAAAGGACTGGTCAGTCTACCAATGAGACCATTCCGGGCCAGATTGTTGGACAGATTTATATAGAAGAGTTTGGATTTGATATCCTGCTTTATCACTACCCGAAGGAGTCTCAAAGCGGCTAACATTCTCCTTTCCCTTCCTCCCCCACAACAAACACTCTGTGAGGTGAGTGGGGCTGAGAGACTTCAAAGAAGTGTGACTAGCCCAGGGTCACCCAGCAGCTGCATGTGGAGGAGTGGAGACGCAAACCCGGTTCACCAGATTACGAGTCTACTGCTCTTAACCACTACACCACACTGGCTCTCTGATATAGATCAGGCATGTCAAACTTTGAAGAGACTGAGATCTATTCTCACTATAAAAAGCTGGCAGTGATCTACCAAAGTTGTTGAGCTTTTCTTAGCTGTTAAGCTTTTTTGGGGGGGGGAATTGCGTGTGTGTGTGGGGGGGGGTGCGCGAGATCTACCGTGATCTACCATGGACCCCCTGCAATCTACCAGTAGATCACAATCTACCTGTTGGACATCCCTGATATAGATGTTATTCTGTGTGCATGGGACAATTTTTTCAGTAAATGGGTTTTAGTGTGTGAAGATAATTTTGCCACACACCCGTACCCAGCCATAATCTGGCAGATGAAGGGCATGGTCAAATTATTTCTTCCATGCAGAGGGCACCTACTGGCTTCCCATATGATTGTACACCCACTGCCAAATCACCACTGGGAAATCCAACCACCTGTATGTCTAGAAATGATCTACTGTAGCATACGAACTGGCTTGGATTGTGAACATTTTGTATGGGGTGCTGAGGATCCATCCAGCTTGGCAGAAAAATAATAATTAAGTATTGGACTAGCAGTAACAGCACTAACTCGGCAGAGACAGAAAGCAAGAAAGAAAGCATTAAACAGTTATTTAGTCTCTCTCTCTCTCTCTCTCTCTCTCTCTCTCTCTCTCTCTCTCTCTGCCTGTCCACGTAGGCCACCCGTGAGCTATTTGCCTATTGTGCAGACAGCTGGCCTTGGGAGAAAAAAACCCAGATCTGGCTTCTGCTTATATTTATTAAATCTGCAGGAAGGATCCATCCATCACAACAATGGGTTTAAAGTGTTTGCTGGGTGATGGGAGAGTCCCATAAGCATTCTTTGAAGTGTCTTTTACAGAAGGTAAACATCTGAAGAGCATAAAATAGGCTGCTCTTCTTTCCAATGAGTAACCTTGTCAAAAGGGCTTGAATCGAGAGCGTGGGGGGGGGAGGGGTGCCCCATTCTGAAAAGGAAAAGCAATAAAGGGTGCCTTATGACAGCAATTTGCACATTTACTGCTCTTTGATATGTTAACTAGATTTTGTAAAATGGAACCTTTTGTCTTTCAGAGGTCGTTGGGCAGCGATAGCTCAGCCGGTGCAATGTTTTGCAGTAGGTAATGCATCTTCTAATTAATAACTTAACTTGGGGAGCCTCAGTAAATCAGCAACATTATCATTATAAGAGGATACAAGCGGCTTGCCGTACACATGAGGACAGAGAGATCCTCATAATGTCGGGGGCTTGTCATTATTTACCGCATGCCCCGACTCAAGTGAATTGGATTGAATACAAGGGGATCAATAGGTTATGAGCCTCATTCACTAAACTTTTACAAGCCCTTTATGAACCTTTGATTCTCAAAAACAGAGCTTTTTCCATTCTGGAAATTAGTCAAGCAGAAAAGTGCTGCAGATGTCCTGTTTGCTTATTCTGCGCAGCTATAGCCCCAGCAGCTTGTGGCAGACACTTCCTGGATGCGCCAGGAAAGGGATGGAGGAAGCCAGCAGTGCAGGCCTATGCATGCTTACTTGGAAGCAAGTCCCCCTGAGTCCAATGCGGCTTACTCCCAGGCAAGTAGGTATTAGGAGTGCAGTCCGAATGAGTGATAAAGCTGCAGGAAATGCATGTGCACCTTCATGGATGCATGTTCCTGGATCAGCGTGAAGGATTATTAAGGTAGAAAACTGTGTCAAAAGGGTGCACAGTGGGAGAAAGCAGGGCAGAATTTTGATTATTTGGGTGTATCAGTATCAGGACCTGAGAAACCAAGGTTCAAATCCTCCCTCTGCCATGAAGCCTACTGGGTGACCTTGGGCCAATTGCTGCCTGCCAGTCAGTGGCGGAGCTTCATGCTCCGGCACCTTGGGCGGAGAGCAGGCAGGGGCGTGGCCGGCGCGCATCCCAGGCGGCATGGCATGTGTCCCGGGGGCGTGGCATACCACCCGCAGGGGTGTGGTGTGCGTCCTGGGGGTGTGATGCGTCGCCTGCGGGGGCGTGGTGCCCAGTGCGGGGGGGGGCAGCCACAATGGCACACCACCAGGATTGTGGTCCTGGGGGGCAGTGCGCTCCCCCGCCCCCTCTTCCTCCACCAGTGCCGTCAGTCTAACCTACTTCACAGGGTTGTTGTGGGGATTAAATGAGAAGGGACGGGGAGATCCATGGATGCCCACTTGAGCTCCTTGGTGGGATAAAAATGCAATAAATGAACAAATAAAAGCAGTGTGCTTATTTGCTTCCCCCACCCCTCTACATTCCCCCCTTTCTTCCACCATGGAAGGCTGCATGTGGTTCCCAGGCAGTAACCCATCCAGGCACTGACCAGACCCAGGCCTGCTTAGCTGTAGCCTCATGCGCTTTTTGACCATTCCCTGACTTTGCTAAAAATGTACCACTTGCAAATTGTGAATACAAGTATCACAGTGAGATGCATTTTACAGTGTTTGCATTGTTTTTGTCTGATGGGTGTAAACTGAATCGTTACACACAATGCTGGTGCCAGGTTTTTGGGATAGTGGGCCCTCTGTTGCCCTGTCCCTCTAGCCCTAGTCTATGCAACTACACAAAAAGAGAGTGCATTCTCTGCTCCTTCCCATTCCTTCTGGGGAATGGCACATTTGAACGAATTCCCAGCCCATATTAAAGAAATCCCCACGTATTAAAGAAACCCCCCACTTACAGAGAGCTAGCATGTCAGGGAGAAGAATTTGCCTCTCCGTCAGGCTAGATATGCATGGGCAGGAGGCGCTTAACATGGGAGAGCATGCAAACGGCCTCCCTCTGTTCATAGGAGGAAAATGCATCTAGGCTGCAATCCTGCAAACGTCTGTTATCCTCGACCTAAATGGTCCTTACATCAAGAGGATTGTGCTTGTTGTGCCTTGTTTTGGACACCCAAACCCATCAGCTCTTTTCCCCCATCACAACTGCGTATCTAGCAAAGTCAGATTTATATGGGCATCAGCAATCCCATTGCCTTTGGTCTCCCTCCTGGTTGCAGTTCACCTTTATCTGCATCTGACAGCCACACTGAGCAACGGGAGGGTTTGTTTTCTCACTGTTTTGCATTGTGGCAGTAGACTGCAGCACAGATATGCAGCACAGATAGCCGTCCTCTAATTTACCTTTTGCTGATTTATCACCTCACTAATGATACAATAGATTTTCCCATTAGTTTATTCTTATTATTTATTATTGGTATTGGTATTTTCCTTTTCTGAAGGAAAATGAAAACAAAGTAGAGCCACGGCCTGCTTGCAGAGGAAGGGTGTTATTTTCAAGAGTTCGGCAAGGCTGCAAAGAATGGATAGTTTCCATGTTACCAGTGTTCAATCACCGGCATTTGTCTTTTTGTATCCCAAAGCAATTGCATAACTCTAATATTGACCTTAACTCAAGCCCTTTGTTTCTCACCCTAACAGCCAAAAGCATTAAAAATGCGTGTTTACTTAATTTGTCCTGGCATGCAATGTAATTACAAGCAGTTTGTTTTCTCTCTTGTAAAATATAGGCAAGAGAGGGAATAAAGTAATGTGGAAAATTAACATTGTGATGTACTGTATAGTGGAATAACACTAAAAGCACTTAGCCGAGTTAGCACTGGAGGTGCTATTTGTGTTGTGTGCAAGAGCCATAAAGCATTAAATGCCTCTTTTCTCAACTATATTTGCATGATTTTCGACGGCACTAAAATTAATCTGATCTGCCTCTAAGTACGGAAGGAAAGGGGAGAGAAGGGGAGATGAATGAGCAGAACAGGGCTTCAGTTGGCTTTAAAGTGGCATCCGTGCCTTTGTCAAATCCTACAGCACAGCTTAAAAGATGATCGCAACTGCCTTTTCTCCATCATCATCATCATCATCACCATCAATTTTAACCTGTTATGGTTCAAATGATAAAGATGTGGCTAATCAGAGACTACATGGCGACATTATCTATTTATTAAATTCCCATCCTGTTCTTCCTCCCCAAAGAGGAGGCAAACACAGAAGTGATAAAACAATTAAAAATAAAATAAAAACAAATAAAAGCTTCCCTGAAAAATGTAAAAGTGAGTATATAGGAACTGGTAAACTGCAGTTTTGGCCAAACTGCGGGAGGCAGTGAAAGGTAGGTGTGCCTGGCGTGCTCTGGTCCATGGGGTCACGAAGAGTCAGACACGACTGAATGACTCAACAACAACAACAAAGGAACTTGTAACAACAGAGATACATATTGTCTCCAGTTACCATGGATTGGAGCTAAAACACCACCCTCTAGCTTGTTCTTATGATTACTTTCATTTTCCTGGGCCTACAAAGTGAATAAGCTTTGTTGTTGTTGTTGTTCAGTCATTCAGTCGTGTCCGACTCTTCGTGAGCCCATGGACCAGAGCACGCCAGGCACGTCTATCCTTCACTGCCTCCCGCAGTTTGGCCAAACTCATGTTAGTAGCTTCGAGAACATGAGTTTGGCCAAACTGCGGGAGGCAGTGAAGGATAGGCGTGCCTGGCGTGCTCTGGTCCATGGGGTCACGAAGAGTCGGACACGACTGAACGACTGAACAACAACAACAAAAAAGCTTATTCACTTTGTAGGCCCAGGAAAATGAAAGTAATCATAAGAATAAGCTTGCCTTAGGTTAAACAAGAACTTAACAGTTAAGAACATCTAAAAAGATAGTCCTCTGTTGGACCTGATACTAATGCGCCAGCAACAAGAGAAAATGCATAGGAGATGGGGAGATGAGTGGGCAATCAAGGTCAAGACTACAGAATGCAGAGACTTATTCAGTTGGTGTATTTTCTCTTCCGTTTCTGTGATGTATTCTACTTTGACCACCAGTGTGGTATCATACCAGAATGGAGACCCAAGCCTGCATAGTGAACTGGGGCTTGTGAGGGTAAAAGGGAGGGAGGAACAGAGCCATGTGCAGTGGTACCTCGGGTTACAGACGCTTCAGGTTACAGACTCCGCTAACCCAGAAATAGTACCTCAGGTTAAGAACTTTACCTCAGGATGAGAACAGAAATCGCGTGGCGGCAGCGGGAGGCCCCATTAGCTAAAGTGGTACCTCAGGTTAAGAACGTTTTCAGGTTAAGAACAGACCTCTGGAACGAATTAAGTTCTTAACCAGAGGTACCACTGTATATGTCTCACTCCCACCCAAGTTCTTCAGAGGAAGGACAAGATAAAATATATATAAATATAATTTGGCAGGTTTGAGAACTGGAACAACTTTTTGGCCGATGCACGTTAAGCCCCTTATGATATGTGTGAGGTGGGAATGCCCTAGTGGTGAATGATCTTCAGTGGGAAACAGACTGCATGAGTGTGACCCTGTTGATTTGTCTGGATCTTTCAGTATTATTCTACGTATGACTTGGTGGCTCTGGTCTTTCCTGGAGGGTGGGTTTCAGAAGATAGTGCTGGTAGAATAAGGCTTGGTTATAGCTTGTGGCTTGTCTGGAGTGACAAATCATGAGCCCACGTTCAGATGTACTGCTATGTCAAACCATGGCTAAACCCTAGGTAATGTGAACCCCCATGTTTGCTCATTCATACTAAACCATGGTTTGTCTTAGTACTACATGTGAATTGGACCATTGTGTATTTTTATAACAAATCTAGCAACTGCAAATATTTGTTGCCAAGGAACTAATAATCTTAATTTCAGTGCAAGGGAGACAACAAAAGGATCAAGAGAAATGGGAGAAGCCAGGGGAAATGTATTTATTTAAAGCATTTTTGCCACATTCTTTAGCTTAAAAGATTCCCTGATCCGCATATAGATCTATAAAATTGCCCCCCCCCCCTCCATCCTTGCCCTCAGGCTTAAAAGGCAAGACACAAAAGGAAAAGAACACAAGGAAAATAAACAGTTCTTATGATGACCAGCTTTTATATAAACCATCAAGGGAGAGAAGGAGTCAAATGGAGCTGGTTTCTCAGCAGAGAGCAAGGCTTGCTTCCCACTGAAGCTGTTTGATGGAATGGCTGCTGCCAGGTGACACCTGAGGAGATGAGGGATCCAAAACAACTACAGAAACTTAAGGTATCATATTAGCAATGGATGGAGGACTAAGGAGCTAGGATATTGCTTTCACTGTGAAACTGCTCAATTTCACACCCTAAATGACTCTGGCCCCAAATATCTCCACCCTCCTCTATAGACCCTCTCAGCAGAGGAGCCCTTTTGGTAGTTCTACCACCCTCAGAAGTTAGGACTGTGGCAGCCCAGGAGGGGACATTCTTTGTGGCAGCCCCCAAGCTGTGGAAATCCCTCTGCACAGAGCTGTGTTTGACATCCTCATTCTGTAGTTTCCATTGTATGCTGAAGACACGCCTCTTTCCCTGGCCTTTGACATCTGAGATATATATATATATATATATATATATATATATATATATATATATATATATATATATATATGTGTGTGTGTGTGTGTGTGTGTGTGTGTGTGTGTGTGTGTGTACCCACCCCACTCTCTTTATTGTGTTTGCTTTAAACTGATTTTAATATGTCTTTTTAAATTGCTGTAATCTGCCCTGAGTGCTTATGATGAAGGGTACATAAAAAATCACACGTAATAACACTACTAATGGCTAAAACTTATAGTGCTAAGAAACACTCTCATTCATTTTTTTCTGTGTAAAAAAATTATTTTAGACTTGATAACGACGAATAAACTGTTCATCCCTTTTGTGGGAGGGATGTTACAAGTTTTTTACCCTGGATAAAGAACACATCGCTCACAGTTCACATCTGGATAGTAAATTCTTCACAGTGTCTGCAGTATTTTGTTATCTTAATTATGTTTTCCTCCACTGCAGTGACTGGCCCTGTTTTTCTGTGGTAGCTGTTAACACACCATATTCCCCCTGATTCATATTTTTGGAAGGTTGATAACATTTACAAAAGTGCCTTATTTTTGCACACAGAAAAATTCAGTCTAGCTTTCTTTCCCTCTGCAGGGCAATGGATCTAAAGTTGCTACACAACTTTATTTTTGCAATAGCAAGATGAAATGAATATGAATGCAGATCAGGAGCCTTTTAGAAGTCATTGAGCTCTCTACCTCTCACTTTCTTCAGACTGGAGGTAGGAAAGTCATTAGATTAACCTCTCTTGACAGGTCAGGCTCAGCAAATATTCTTAAAAATAACTCTTACAGTAATTTATGACCTTTTGGGAGCATAATCAATAGTGCTAAGACGAGAGGCAGCCAGACTGCGCTTCCTGATAGGAGAAAGTTTCTTGTCTTTGTAATGTTTGCGTTCTGTCTGGCAGTCAGCCTCACTGCACACAAGCAGTGATATCATAGCCCCTGCTACTCAATCAGATTTGGAGACATACATTTTTATTGTCAATGTACTGTCTCCTCCGTGATTTCATACAGTATCTGATTCCAGAAGAAACTGGTGTGCAAATGTGATTGCAAAGCAAAGGAGGGAAGCTGCACAGACCAATTTCTGCTGTGTCTATTGTCTCCCCTCTGAATCATTCGATAACAGAGACATTCTTGCAGGCTGAAAGAGGGAATACATGGACCTTGTCTTTGCATTGTAAAATAGCCCTGAAAGAAAAATAGAATATCCCACATAAAAATACCCACCTGGGGAGTAAGCCTTTCATAAATTGCTGTTGGAGAAATCCTTGCAGTGCCTAGATCTGGCATTTTGATGTTCCCTTTGCTCTGTGACCCACAGAAGCCCTGCTTCCAAAGTTCTATTTCCTGGGAATGGTTTGTAGCTCAGTGGTGGAACACCTGCAGATGGCCCTAGGTTCAATCCCCAGCATTTCCAGGTAGGGCTGCAGGAGAACACTGAGCTAGATGAACCAGTGTTCTATCTCAATATGAAGGCAGCTTCTTATGCTTCTGTACACATTCTTCTTGCCAATGCTTTATTATATGTCTCATTTCCAAGCCCCATGTGTGGTTTTGATGTAGCTCCACCTTTGCCTTGGATTCTACTTCTTTAGCCAGCCATTTGCTCAGTGTCCTTCTTCCCTACCCACTGCTTACTCTGTTCGGCTTTCACTGCTCATACTCTTGGCCAGCAGCACTCATATCTCAACCTTCCTCCTTCTTGGCAATAGCACATCACCTCATCTACCTAAACATCCTGATAAGGCTTTCCTGGGTATTTCCCATTTCATTAGTGCCATGGAAAATTCAGAGGATACACCATGGCTCTCCCCAACAAGAACAGAATGGGCACAGGAAGCTCCTGCCTCTGCCCAGATACAACTAAGACCAGTGCCACCTATTGATATAACTATATAATGATACTATCCACACAATTAGTCCCACTTTTCTTCACCTTTCTTGCATGTCTTTCCCTTTTCATTTTTCCCTTTACTTGTTCTTCCCTTAGTTAACAATATATCTTACCCAACAGCCAACCCTTTTATCCTGGAATCCCAGACTGATGGGCTCTCTTCCCACTTAATTATAAATATTTTTAAGCCTCTTTCATTCTGAATGTTTTCAGAATGGCACAGTTTCATTTTAGGGCATTTTCCAGGTTCCCCTTTCAAATGATAATGATGATGATGATGATGATATTTATTTATTTATTTATTTATACATACCCTACCCATCTGGCTAGGTTTCCCCAGCCACTCTGGGCAGCTTCCAACAGAACATTAAAATGCAATAGTCTATTAAACATTAAAAGCCTCCCTAAACAGGGCTACCTTCAGATGTGTGATGGACAGTTACTAAGGAGGGTCCGGGGCCTTCTTGGTGCTGGTGCCCTGACTATGGAATGTCCTCCCCATTCTGGGTTCCACATCAGGCTTTTATAATTATTTTTCATTTCCCTTCCTGTTTTTGTTTTTGTTTTAGTTCTGCTTACTGATTGTATGCAGTTGTGTGGCTTCATGAGGCTTTTATTAATTTTGTGCTGGGGTTACCTTTATATATTGATTGTTTTTAGTACTGTTGATTGTATTTGCATTTGTTGATTGGCTATAACAGAAATAAAAGCATGAAAGGCATGAAAGCATAAAAAAATCAATTTAAGAAATACCAGAAAACTCATACACTTTTGTTAAAAACAAACAAAAAAAACAAAACAAAAGAAACACAATTGAATCTAAGATTTTATATTGGAAAGTCCAAGCAAATAGGAAGTTCTTCACCTTCTCCATTTTGTCTGCTTCAGACAGACCCTTCTGTATGTTTATCAGAGGTGTGAAGGTTTTGCTGTAAACCAAACTGGTATCTTTCCACTTCTTTACAAAGACCAGATTCCGAACAGTCTGCTGCTGATCATTTGCTCCCATTGTTGTTGAAAATACACCTGTTCACCCATGCATTCATCCTGCTTTTTGGTTTTAAGAAGTTATGATTTGGTCTGAGCCTTTGGGGAGGATTAGAACCAAATTAGGTATCATATTGCATATAGCTAAGGAAAGCTGACATCCTCTTTGCATTGTTGTATCAGTGTATCGATTGTTTTGGGTACTAGGTATCCTTTCAACTTCAGGGCTAAGTCTAAGAGATACTATATGACAGAATAAAGAAAAGAACCAAAAGTACAGACAAACAAAAAAGAAAACATAATCAAGCTTTGCTTGTTCGTACTTTTGATGTTACATTAATAAAAATAAACCTTTATATGAAAAAGTAAACTAAAGAACTGTAACAGGGCAAGATACTGGCATATTAACACAGGGGTATCTGTTTAACAAACTGAATATATATAATGGCCCCATATATATGGCACACAGAGTGAGGTGCAGGTAAGTCCTGTTGATTTCAGTGGGTTGAAGCAAATCTAACTGTATTGGATCTGGACACTGGGTTATTTAGTCAAAATGGTGTGTGATTCAGATGAGCCAAAAAGAGATCGACTTTGTTGCCAGACCTATCATTTTACTTTTCATGAAAAAGTCTTTTTTGTATTTTGATATAAACCCATTCACACTGATGGTTCATTATTGATGCTCATCAAAGTAAGCAAACATTAAATTTACATTGTTGAGTTGCTAACTTTCTGCATTTCTTCCTCTGTTTTTCTACAATTGCACGTGCATCTCATACAATGCTTTATTCACTAGCCGTACAGGAACTTGAGGGATGTTAAGTTTGTCAGTAGGGACTCTATACTTTGTAAAATATTGAATGGGCTTTCATTTTAGTATCAGCGTAAAAATACATGTAATTGGAGTAGGCATACATTAATTAACTTTCATATTCTATTATCATAAAGATTCTTTCTTCTACTACAGTATGTTGCCAGATTTCCTAAGATAAATTTTGTTTCTGTTTAACATTTAATAAAGTAAACTGGATGCCTCCCAATTAAACTTTCCTATAACTTCTTCAATCAGATAATATAATTAATTTAGGAACAAAATCTCTTTGCTATTTTAATGCATTTATGCTGGCAATGGGATTATATTGTATTATAAATCCCCAATCAAATATTCTGTTTTTTGGAATTGTATTTTATTCTCTTTTAAGTTTTTTTTGTCTTGTATTTTGTTATGTTCAATTGTTGGGTTTTAAATTTTATTTATAAATTGTGTGAATACACTTTTCTACACTGCCCTGGAATGCTGGCCTTTCTTCTTTAAATTCATTTAGTGCAAAGCTGGAGCAGCTCCATACTTCAAGGATGGTGAAGAAAGTGTTCATCACACCTCCAGCACCTTGTCTGAAACTCTTATTGAGCTATACCTGCATGACACCAAGTATGAGGCTGACACTAAAAGCAGAAGCACAATATCTAGTTCTTTCCCTGACCCTGTACCTAATAATAATAATAATAATAATAATAATAATAATAATAATAATAATTTTTATTTATACCCCGCCCTTCCCCGCCAAATCGGGTTCAGGGTGGCTAACACCAATAAAATCACAACAAAAACATAAAACAATTCATTAAAAATACAGATTAAAATACAATTTAAAATTTAATTTAGACTGCAGCCTCATTTTTAAGTAGCCCACCAATCACACCAAAAGAATGAAACATCAGGGTTAAACTGAAACCAACCCAAAGGCCAGGTGGAACAGCTCCGTCTTGCAGGCCCTGCGGAAAGATGCCAAATCCTGCAGTGCCCTGGTCTCTTGTGACAGACTGTTCCACCAAGTCGGGGCCAGTACTGAGAAGGCCCTGGCCCTAGTTGAAGCCAATTTATTTAGGCTTGCTAATAAATAATATGATTCTCCCACTGGATTGGCTGATTGGAGTGGAAAAACACGAGCAAGCAACATGAGTAACTTCCAGTGAAGGTTGGCCCATTAGTGTAGATAACCAGCCTCTACCAGCATGCACTTTCCTGCCTTTTTACTTACATCCAGTCCAGGGATGGCACTGTGCATCAGATTTCCTTTCCTTAGTGTCAGTCTTGCCCTTCTGCAATAAGACACTAGGATGTTAATGAATTTAAAGATTGATCGACTGTTTCAGGGCAACCCCTTTCATACCAAGTGGGCCACAAGAGTATTTTGACATGGAACCTGTGGGCCACACACTGCCTTGTCACACACAGATGGGGTGAGCAAGGCCAAAATTTCACACCCAGCCCAGCCCTCATGCTGCCTTTCCACAGCTGACCAAGCAAGGCACTGGGCTTTGGGAAGGAGATGTGAGGCTCTGGCAGGGTCCTAGAGCCTGGGAAAGCACTAGCTAGGCTTTGGGAAGGAGGAGGGAAAACTCTAGGACCCTGTCAGAGCCCTTATATCTCCTTCCAGTGCCTCACTTGCCCAGCTTTGTTAAGGCAGCATGAGGGCTGGTGGCGAGGGGCATAAAAAGTTGCAGAAGGGTGCCAAAAAAGGCCTTGAGGGCTGTGTGTTGGATCACCTATCTGAAGACGTGTGCATGCACATGAAAGCTCATACCAACTTAGTTGGTCTCTAAGGTGCTACTGGAAGGAATTTTTAAATTTTGTTTTGACTACGGCAGACCAACACGGCTACCTACCTGTAACTGGATAACCCTGGATTAGGTCAATAATGATCAGGGACCTGGACCAACTCCCTTATGAGGAAAGCTTGCAGCATTTGGGGGTTTTTAGTTCAGAAAAATAAGGCAAGTGAGGGGGTTTTTGATAGAGGTTCAGAGCACATGAACAGGGAGATGTTTTCTCCCTCTGGAACCCTGGGTCATCCAATGAAACTGCCTGGTGGGAGATTCCAAACAGACAAAAGGAAGTACTAGTTCAAACAGCAGCACGTAGATGAACAATGCAATTCACTATCACAAGATGTAATGATGGGCACTAATTTGGACCACTTTGAAAGGGGACTAGACAAATTGATGGGGGAATAAAGGTATCCTTGCCTATTAATCAGGATGGCTATATGCTCCCTTCAGGATCAGCATGTCTTTTAATATAGTTCCTGGAGAGCAATAGTGGCAGGGGCTTTCGCCCCAATTTCATACTAGTGGATTTCCTATAGGCAACTAGTTGGCCTCGGTAGAAAACAGAATAATCACCTCAATAGGCCTTTGGTCTGATCCCACAGAAATCTTCATATGTGCTTTAGCTTTAACATTTTCCTGAATCATTGAAGTTGTCATAAACAGTGTCAAAGAGTAAAAACCACAACTTTTAAAATGATTCATACCTCTGCATATGATTCCATGTTGAGAGAATTCTCATTCATCCACTTTCTAGTTCTCATTTTAAATTTCAAGCATGTACTGTATCCAGGACCGGTGCTAGGGTTTCTTGCGCCCTAGGCAGACCACCTTCTGGTGCCCCCCACCCCCCGCTGCCCACCCCCCGCCAAAGCCTGCTTTAGCGGGAGGTGGGGGTGGTGGAGAGGCAAGCAGCAGTTTCTCCGCTGTAGCGGGAGCCGGGTGGTGGTGTAGGGGGCAAGCAGCGGAGAAGCTGCTGCTAGCCCGTCCTGCCCCCCGCTCAAGCCTGGCCAGGGCCACCCTCCATTTTGGCGTCCTAGGCAATTGCCTAGTTTGCCTTAATGGACGCACGGGCCCTGACTGTATCCATCTTTCTAAATCCACAGTTCTCAAAGAGAAATAGCATAGCTTTTTCAGAAAAGCTTGTATATAATCAGCATATGGGCTTATGCGTTTTTGTAAATATGATATGATCAAAATGATCAATATGATTGTTCAAAACATGTCTTTAGCATGAAAGCATACTCAGCTGTGGTAAGTTTGCATGAAAAAGATGACTGGATAGTTCTGCTTTCTTTACTCTGCATAACAGTTTATGCTGTAGCTTTGTAGTCATGTTATGTTACAGTTTATGGTGGGTTAAACATAAAGGTAAAGTTTCCATTTTGCATTGTTATGCTGTAAATGGGTAGTGGAGCTCATGACATCTAGATTTAAAAACAAAGCATGTTCTTTTCTTTTTTGAAGGCTGAAGTTCAAATGAAAGGGTAAATAACTGTAAATGAAAAGCTACAATACTTGCTAAAGCTGTCTGAGATCAAATGAAAGTAGTAATATCAAATGCAAGTCAGTAAGAAAACCCAAAAATACATCCTGTGAATGTAAACAGATACAACTGATCAATCTTCCGTGGTGCCGCCTGGTCTTACTGAGGTTGTGGTTCTAGCAAGGTCAGTTATGAGATCCAAGGGCCTTGATCACAGTTTGTATAGAGTATAGAGTCATTTGCTTTCAGTGCAATATATCCAATGTGTAGAGTCGTCTATACACCAAGTCCTTTATGATGGATGAAAAGATTACTGAAGCAGAAGATCAACTCTAAAAGGGGCAGGAGAACATATTCCTCTTGTGAAACTGGGTATCCCTAGCAAAGTCCACTCAATGATTTTACTGAAAGCATCATGGGAAAGCATTGTCATTTTCTGAGAAGCATCATGGAGTGGAGTTTTAAGGCACAAGTTGGTGGAGTTCTTGAGGTCTATTATCATGGCAAGTCTTTTTTCAGGGCAAATTGCTCTAATGCAAACTGGACTCCAATGGCTCTCCCCAAAATTGTTGTAGCTAGATCTGCAATGGGTATGTGAACTGTTACAGCCAGTCTATTTTGAACAGACGCAATTCGTAGGGATAAAAGGAAACCATCAGACTGGAGTATCCATGTTCACAAATGTCTACCTGTGTAGATCAGGAAAATGATTTTGCCCCAAGGACCATGGACAGTTCCACTGCTGTAGCATAAACCTGAAGCTTGATTTTTAGACACTGGGGAGAAATCACTAATTTTAAAGAATTGCAGCCGCAATCTTTTATTGTTAGAAAAGAAATTACTATAGCCAGGTTTGTATGATTGTAAATTTAATACATAACACTTGTGTTCCTTGTCTCATATTTATGTTTATTCTGGTATATTGTTATGTGCTCTTTCTTCTGCCCCACTTTTCCTGTGAGTTTCCCCATTTTATGTTTCTGAAATGAGCTCAACACTGTCTCTTTGTTCTGCCTACGTTTATTTGTTTGTTTCAGCTTTTTCTACCCAGCCCTTCTTCACACGATATCCAGAAGGTTTACAGTCAATTAAAACAACAGTCCAAACTTAAGGCCAATAAAACATCCACAGCAACCAAACATTCACCCCACTGAAAGTTCAACCGCAAAACATATTATATAAAAGAGACTCAACAAAGCAGTTTCTCAATATCCATATCAAATTCTCGAGCTTCTTCCTGCACAAATACTTTGCTTTTATGGGATGGAGTAGCGATGGATCTCAGTGGTAGAGCGCATGCTTTGCATACAGAACATCTGAGGTTCAATCTCTGGCATTTCCAGGCAGGATTGAAAATGCCCCTGCCTGAAATTCTGGGCAGCTATTGCCAGTCAGTGAGGTCAGTACCAAGATAGATGGGTGGGTGGTCTGACTTGGTATAAGGCCTTTCCCCATTGAACTTTGATATGATAACTAACTCATCTTAGCATCATGTTGTTATAATCAGCAGCCACGTCAACTGCCTGGGATGTCTCAATTGCATAATAAGACCTTAGTGTATTAATTTCACTCTACCTGCCTGCTGTACCAGTCCACGTTGAGAGGCAGGGTTTTATTAGAGGCAGAAAAATGAATGTATTAAGTGATTAAACAGTTCACCTATTGTTCAGGACCAATGGTTTTAATCCATGTAAGGAAACTTTGTATGTTCCTAATAGTTTTGCTTCATTATGTCAACATGACAACTCTTCAAATTAGTATTGTTATGCCCATATTGCCGATGAGGAATCTAAGAGACAGTGGCTTCCCTAAGCCATCTAATGAGTTTATACTAGATCCTTCACCATGGTGTAGTCACTGCTCTATACCACTCAGTCCACATCTTCAAATGTTATTGTATCTAAAATTGAAGGGGTGGGATGGAGATCCATATCAACATCAAAAATACAGAAGGAGTCTCTGTTGCATGTTGCACGTTTTCTTTCTATGCTTTTGTGTTGTTTTAAACATGTTATAAATAAAAACTGTGTTCTTTTGTCTCCCATCGGAGACCTGATTGCAAAAGGTCTCTAAAAAATGAGCACCTAGCAACAGTCACACTGAATTGCAGAATAAGCAAACTCAAAGAGACAAATCACCTGTTATGTTTAAAACTGAAAATCCCTCATCCAGTTTACAAGAACTGGGTGTGTACCAGCAATGTAAAGTAAACTGGATTAAAAAAAATAATAATCATGCTTTTTGACACTACCACTGTATTCCTGTTTGGGTTATCTGTCTATGTTTTGTCTATGAAATGTTTAGGCCTTATGCTTTTTTTTTTTGAAAAAAGAAGCCCTTCTTTCCTTTGCAACCAGTGTATCAAACTATTTGTTGAGTCCCAGCTTGTAACTCTATATATGTGGCCTAAAAACTGAATTCACTCAGAGATCAAGTAAGCAGATTTGACCAGTGTCTGCCAGTACTGGAAAATTCCTTCTTTCTGTAAGTTGCATGTTTACAGATTTCCATAAGCCACACACACACACAAATGTCTACGTTGAAGAAGGAGAAAGAAAATACATGTGCATAATACTGAATTAGACCATAGGGTTGCAACATGCAAAACAAACAGCTATAAATATCACTATGTTTATTATGGCAGCTTCCTTTTACAGAAAGGATATTATTTACGTCCTACCTATTCACAGCTCTCCCCAGAATGTTAGCTGATAAACAGATTTGGCTTAGTTAAAAAAAAAAGTCTGGGAGAAATAACAGAAGACCCTGTTTTCTAATACTATATTTTACAGCAGCTTCTCCCAAACTTGGGTCACCAGACGTTGTTGACTACAATATCCATCATACCTGGCAATTGGGCCATGCTGGCTGGGGCTGATGGGAATTGTAGTCCAACAACTCCAACCATCCCTGATAATTGGCTATCCTGGCTGGGGATGGTGGTGGTGGGGGGAGTTGGATCCCAGCAACTCCTAAAGGGTCAACAGGTACCCCACCCCAGCCTTACAACTCTTGAACCACCACAAAACTGAATTTGATTAACAACATGAGGTCCCAATGCCAAATGGAACTCCAGCAGACTCCTGCAAGCTCACAAAAGCAGACACGTCCCCCCCACCCTATCTCGCTTAAGCTTTGTAGCACATATGGCTGTCCACCAGAATGTCTCACTGTTCTGGATGACGTTCTATCTTTACAAAGAGATTACATAGTAATCACAAAATACACTCATAGAACATCTTGGCAAAACAAACATACTCTCTCCAAGGCATGTTACATTGCAAAGTAGTTTGGGGCAGGGGGAACCTTCTGATAAAGGAATATATGCACTGCATATTTTCTAGCTGACCACATCACAATGTTTACTGAACATATCTGGTTTCTGTCAAAGCTCAGAAAACAGCAGGCTAGAAGGTCATCACAGTCTGCAGCGAGCTATATGGAAATAAACTGGGGAAAAGTTAGATGTTGGGCATGCTTCCTTGTCTTTCTATTCAGCAAGGGAAGAAAGGATTCCTTGGTTAGAACCTAGGATTTAATTCTCTTCCAGGCATAGTCTTCCTTTGTGACCCTTAGGTGACCATTTAATCACTTAAAACATTAGTCTCCTGCCTGTTGTATGAAGAAGATAATAAAACACTATTGCTCAAGGTATACTGGGTAGGTTGGGTAGGATTAATACCTTAAGAAGTTGTTATACAATCAAGACATCCCAGACTGTTGAGGTGCCTGCTATTTCTGGATTGTTGATATAGCCACACAATGCTTAGATGATTTGGGCATCTTATCAGAGTTACATAGGAATGCGGGAAGCTGTCTTACACCAAGTAAGATCATTGTTGCATCTAGCTTAGCTTTGTGTGGTCCAGGCTGCCTGGCAGTGGCTGATCAGGGTTTCAGAGAGGGGATATTCCTGTCCTTATCTAGCGATGCTGAGGATTAAACTTGGGGCCTTCTGCATACAACACAGATGCTATACCATTGACCTATGCCCCTTCACTAGCCAGGCACACCTTCCTTTCCAACATCTCAGGTATGTCATGTCACTGTGCAGCATAGGCGCCTGGCTCCTAGGGGCCAAAACACTTTCGGCCCCCTCAATATTTTTTTTTTTGGGGGGCCACCCATCATTGTTCAGCGTGAACACAAAGAGGTGTGCAGAGCAACATCAGGACGTCGTGTGCACAACATCAGGATGCGTGATGTCACGCACACGATGTCAGGACATCATGCGATGTTGTGCATGTGATGTCAGGACCCTCAATTGTTTTTGTTTTTTTTAAAGAAGATGGCCCCTCTGCCGTGCAGTGAATTTTGGATCCCACCTCTGCCTGCCGGTTCACAACACCCTGTCACACTTGAGCCTGTCTAGGGAACAGAACTCACGATGGGGCTATACAAATCAAGGAACAGGCTTGAGGAGTGACCACCAATTTTAGGGAGCAGATCTCGCCCTTCCTCAATGACTCAAATTTGTCAAGAACTGCTAGAAGGAATTGTTTAAAGGACAAGTATTGGTGGTACTGGTTCACCCCTTTATTTCATGCCACATGAGTGTCACTCCTAGTCTCTTCTTGCATGCAGCTTTCGTAAGCCAAGTGTGAATCACGTCACCAAGCCGAAAAGCATTCCCAGTGACTGTTTCAGCTGTTGAACTCCCATTCTCTTAGAAGTTGTTGAAAAGCAGAGCCCAAGTATATTTAGAAGTGCTGTAATAACATATTGATTTGGCTGAATTTTATTGTTAAGCAGGAGTGAAATAATTTTAATAATTTATTTTCTATAATTGTTTTAATTAGATACTTTATTCTGATATTTAAACTGCATTTTTTTTTAAAAAAAATTTTTTTGTCAACTGCTATGATCCCTAACACTGGTATTCAACTTGTAGTTCACAAGCCTTTTGGGAAACGAATACATATATTTGCGTGTGTGCTAGGGATGTTGAAAAAATTGATTCAGTTCATATTTAAAGGTGAAACTACTTAATTTTCACTTACTGAAAACAATATAAGAACTGATACACAGCCATCCTTTGAAATTCACACATCTCTGAATTTTGCAGTGCAGCTCTCTGGCAAGTAATGTATATAAAAATGCATATACTAAGGTAATGTCTGCATGAAAATGCACATATTAATGAATATAAAATACATTATATTAGGTAAAATTGTTTTGCAAAAATGTGTGCATTAGGAGAAATTTCACACAAATGTGTATATTAGGAGAAATTAGCACTGAAATGCTGATGAATTTTCATGTTTTTCTAAAAGAAATCACAAACTCCTATGAAAAAGTGGTGAGAAGATAAGATTGAAAAATGAGATACTGAGAAGAACTGAAATTGGCAGATTCTCCCACCCCTAGTGTATGGGTACACAAACACACAAGTGCAGGTGTACTTTCTGAGATGCCCCCCACTTTGCACAAAATAACATCAGAGGCAGCCATCAGCTGCAGTAAAGTCAAATTAAGGAAAATCAACCAAGCCCCTAGCATAGCACAAATTAAATACCATCAGGCAATATCCACCACGCATTTATCAAGACCTGCCTTTCCCCATTTCATGAAAAGCTGCTACTTCAGAAAGAATGCAGAAAATGAGAGGCTTTAAATATGAAAAATGAAAACACCTTGTAGACTGGCACTTAATAGCTGTGAAAGTTACACCAAAACCACCCAGCTCCTGTGCCTGGAATGTGTTAAAAGAGAACATGCATTGTGAGTAGCTTTGAGCTGAAGAGGAAAATGATTGGCTTGGGTTTTCCTGAGTATCTCTCAAGAGCTCTGCCCTCCACAGACACCTGTAATTATGGAGTGCATTTTGCTCAGGTGTTGTTGGCAGAACCCAAAATCACGAATAGGCCATGTAGCTTGATTCCTGCCACCTGCTCTGCTCTGTTATTATTTCATACTAGCTATTATTTTATTACAGTGCTTGGATGAATGTGTGGGGAAGGCCAAAATAAATAGAGCTCAGACACAGAATGTCATTTATGCTCAATCTGTAGTGGTGTGAGAAGTATACTTGAGAAGCATTTACACATCAGGGAAAGCCTGTATAATACTCCTGAGCTAACCTGAAACAGTAGCATCAGGGGGTATGCAGCAGTCTAACAGAATAATGGTTAGTATTAGCAGTTTTGAACATGCTGATTTCCTTTGCAACACATGAGCCTCTCCCCCAAATTTATTGACAAGTTTTTGCCCATTCAGAGCTGTGGACTGGGAGCAGAGAACAGTATTGCAGAATGGAAGGTGAATGTAAAATGGAATAAAAAACCTTATGGAAACCACCCAGGCCAAATTGAAATTGCTGCTAATGCACAAAGGGCACTGAGCTTTTCAGCTGGTTCACGAATCCACATTTAAAGGTGACTCTGTGCATATGGACCAGCACCATTGTGGATGTGGCCTTACTGTGCAGATCCTACCCAAGTGGGACAAGTTTTTCTTGTGGCACCTTTAAGTGGAACCATACTGAAGCCATCCTTCGTGATCTCATGGCTGTGGGAAAATTCTCCATTTTATTTGCAGTCTGCAAAATTGGATGGGAATATTTTGCCAAATACTCCCCAGGGGGAGGAGAAATTCTCCAATAGTGTATTGGATTCATCCCCAAATTGTAACCCTCCCATAATGTTTCATATAAAATTTTAGGGGCTTGAGCAGGTTAATTTCTTCTGTCCCATTGCACATTCTTTTTTACCCTTCCAAGTGACAGTCTAACATTCTGAGGCTCAACTGCTCCCAATATTCCACAGGTCTAAGAAGCTCACAGACACTTGTAAAACCAGTTTGGGATCCTGGGATTAAAGGGCCAATGCCTGCTCCTCCATTTTTGCAAAACATAAAGCCCAACAGATGTGTAGAGACAAGTAAAACTGAAGGAGGAGGGAGAAAGACCTTGAGAAGAAGAGGCTATAAAACTTGTATGAGTTGTAAGAGGAGGTGTACTGGCCTTCTGTTTTCGAAAAACAAGAACACTCGGACTCTTGGAAATCATACATGGCACAAGAATAGAGTGTGGAAAGAGAAACAGAGCAAGAGTCCAAATCTATGTACAACTTAATTGCCAAGATGGCTTCTTGACAAGTATAAAACCAATTATACACAATTAACATGCACTAAAAAACAATTCCATAAAACGTTAAATTATAACATTCACAATTAAGACATCACAACAATTTAAAAAAGTTGAAACGGCAATTAAACAATTTAAATCAGGAGGTTCAAGTCAGGAGATCTGCGGAATGCTTATCTAAACAGATGTGCTTTCAATCGCTGATGGAGTGCCAATACTGATAGGGTTCCCTCAGCAGAGAGAGCTTGACTTGAAAACCCTTCTCCTTCATCCCAGATTGTTGAAGAAAAGCAGTTTGCATATGCTTAAAGGCACTCCCGTTGGAATATATTGAATAGAGTGCAGGACTTTGGTCAATAAGATGTAGGTTCCAAATCTTGGTTTAGTCACATAACTGATGAAGGGATCATGAGCTACCTGCTACTTTTCAGCCTAGCCTACCTCATGCAGTTGTTGTGAGGTGGAAAAAAATAGGATAAACCCTCTGAACTGCTTTTGAGAGAAGATGGGATAGACATGTTGGCCATTCATGCCATAAACCACCTAGCACAATGACAGCAGAATATAAATGTAATATAGTAGTGGAATAGACATGTTATAGATAAGACCATTTTAAAAGTTTCCGTTATATTGTGGCTTTAGAAACAAGTTCTGAGGCAAGTGCTGGCTCACATGAAGCCTTTGTTCTGGAGGGTCATTAATATATAATCCTGTTCAGCCCCTGAATACATACGGGTGACTATAGGAGAAAGAGTTCCTACTTGTATTCTTGTGAAGAACGCATCCCCCTCAGTTCCTAAAGTGGGCCCAATTATGCTGTTATGGATTGAGTCGTTACTCACAGTGTTCTATCATTTCATGTTTCTGGCATCATTAGGCGGAAAGGCTAACAGAGCAATTCATTTCTGCAGTAAACCTAATAAATACATTTTTGATGAAGAACTTACTGGGCATGCACAATAACATGTTTTTAAAGATGAAATAACCCTGCTCTTTTGAATTCCTTTTCCTAGCCAAAGCCTAACAGGGGTTAGTGCACAGTATAGACTAATTGCCTACATAATTTCATTTTATGAAACAAAGGGCTTTAAAAATTATAGGGTTATATAAAAGCATCTGAAGCCACTAAGTCAGTTTTGGTTTTTCTTCTTATACAAAGGAAACAGTGGTTTATACATGGTGTGAACTGTAACAGATTTTTTTTTTTTGGAGAAAAATATGCTGGAATGTTCCAACTGGATACTAAACTTGCATTTCTAAGCCGTATTTCTCTGACCTGATGTATTCACAATATATATCACAGAAATTATTTTCATTGCTTGCTGTCATAACTCCCTGCCAAGCGGCTTTTAGAAGCTTCATTTGTTCCCTTATCTTCTTCATGCTCACTTCTTGGTTTTCTTTTTCTGGAAGGAGGATGTGTTTTAATTTGGGAGACCCAGGGTTCTGCCACAGACTCCTCGTTGAGCTTTCAGCAAGCCACTTTCATTCAACATCAGCTCCCCATCTGTAAAATGGGAGCAAAGGCGATATGTGAAATCATTGGAGCTGCTGTAGTGTGGCCATTAAGTATAGAATGATTAACCACAAGAGGCATAGGAGCCCTAGGTGGAATCTACACACATATAAAAAAACGCTGTGAAAATGCTTTTTTAAAAAAAAACGTTTTGAAAAATACATTGAATTTGCCATAGCTCAGCAACTTTGACCTAACCCCCCCCCCCAAAAAAAGGGGGTAGATCACTACCAGTCTTTAACTCTGTGAGTAGATCGCAGTCTCTTGGAAGTTGGCCATTCATGCCATAAACCACCTAGCACAATGACAGCAGAATATAAATGTAATATAGTAGTGGAATAGACATGTTATAGATAAGACCATTTAAAAAGTTTTCGTTATATTGTGGCTTTAGAAACAAGTTCTGATATATATAAATGTAATATGGTAGTGTCCATAATTGCTGGACTTGTGGGCTACAAGGCTCCACATTGTGAGACAGTGGGGCCTTGGCCTCTCCTTTCCTTGTCCCAGTAAAAGGCACTGGAAACAAAAGTCACTGGAGATATGGTATAACCCACTTGCCAGCAAATCAGAGCATTCCCACAGATCTAAAGATGCAAGAGGACAACAAGGGCCACAAAGGCCAAGACTTGGCTTCGAGATCTCAGCTAGTTCACTGCTGCTCTCCAGATAGCACCAAAATAGATTTACTGCACATATTTGTCTGGCATGTTAGGAGTCTTCTTCTTAATTAAAAGCACAGTCATTGCTTGATAGCATCATAGAGCTGGGAGAAAGCAAAATGATATTATCCACTCTGAGCTCTTATCCAGGCTGTCTGGTGCACACAGTGGATTAAGAAGGGGCCGTATGTGCAGAGGTGCGGGGGAAGGGGATTTTGAAAAATTGTAGTACAGAAGATGGCTCTGTAATCCTAACTGATTAAATCTTATCAGCGTATGACATCGTGGCAACCCTCCCTCCCCCCAGGCCTGCCGCCACCCTTGTAAAGAGTACCACATCAAAAGAGCAACTTTTCTTTCCACTGTATTTATGTTAAATTGCTGACTTAAAACATACACAGATCAACACCATGTCAGAGATCAGAACAACTCTACTGGAAATGCCCCCATTTTATTACGCCAGGAGAGGCCACAGGTTGGTGGTAGAGCCCATGCCTTGCAGGCAGAAAGACGCGAGCTCAAACTCTTAAGATGGGAGAGCTGAGAAAAAGTCTTGCCTCAACTCTGGAGAATTGGAGACTCCAGTGCTGGACTCGGTGGATCTGATGGAGCACAAGTCTAAAAACTACTTTCTTAAAAAGATAGTGACTTAAGGAAAACACACCATGACTGAGGACTGATTAACATATTAGATCAAGGGCCAATTGAGATATTGGACAGTGGTCTGTACAACATTTAAAGTGTGGGTGTCACGCCTTGGTATAGCAGACCCCCCCCCCCCAGTGTCCCTGTTTTCCAGTGACAGTCCCGGATGTACAGAAGCCATCCCAGTTTCTGATTCCATCCTAGAATGTCCCACTTTTCCTTAAGATGCCTCTATTTTTATCATAGAAATGTTGGAGGGTTTGGAGGTATGTGACCCCTGAGACAAGGAGATAAGTAACTATACAACCTTTAGAAGACATATGAAGGCAGCCCTGTATAGGGAAGCATTTAAATGTTTAATGTTTCATTATGTTTTAATATATGTTGGAAGTTGCTCAGAGTGGCTGGGGCAACCTAGTCAGATGGGCAGGATTAAAACAACAAACAAACAAACAAACAAACAAACCACAAACAGCAGCAGTAGTTACTGAATAGGCCACCCCCATTTTCAATGGAGAAATGTTGGAGGGTACGGTATAGTGTGTGCCTGCCTTTTAAAAAAGAACCCATGTACACCTGAGTGTTAAAACTTTTAACAACCTGGGACTGGACATAGGTAATCTACACCCAAACTCCAGGCTTTGTCTACTACAGCATATTGGCCACTTGAATATGCTTTTGATTTTTTTTTTTAAAGCTTTCTCTGTCATACATTGTTAGGGCTGCACTGCATGCCGGTTAATCTGTTTACTTATGCAATGGTGGAAATGTGACCTGGCTATTGTGGTGATTAACAGAGTCAAATATCCTCACATTAACTAGTGAGCTGGGCAATCAGGCTGGGTTATTGTTACATTCAATTTAAATTACAGCGGCATGACAGGTCCTGAGGTATTTAGTAACGGATTTCACAGCCCAGATATGCTTCATGTGTAATGAATAAACTCTGGAGAGCAACAAAAAAGGGGTGGGGGTGGGAGTTAAGAAAGAGTGAAAGGGGGGGGGGAGAAGAAGAAGAAGGTATTTTATGATTATTGTGAAAAATTTATGGAGTGTAGCTGGCATGAAATTCTATAAAATGAACTGCCTCCAACCGGCCTTATAACAAAGACATGCATTTTCCTTCCTGCTGCTCCTGAATTATTATGACTGACTTCTCCTCTGTTTACTTATTAGCACTGAACTCTTTGCATAGCAAAACTGTGACCCAACATGGAGATCTTCTTAATTGAAAATACCCCCAGTAGCCTAAAGGTAGGGAGGGAGAGAGGATGGAGAAAAGGTCTTGTGACACACAAAAAGAAATAATTGAAGGCCAGTTAGCTCTGTGATATTGGGAGTGGAGGCTGGTGCTGAGCTGGAATATTATTCAGAATTCACAGCCAGCTTCCTTTCAGACTGTGTGGCACATTAAGATACATATAATTTGAACGTTTAGTGGTGCGGCATTGAGGTAGCCCACTAGGGCCGCAGTATACATAAATCCCACTTTCACCTGTGAGTACGACTTGCTGACTTTGACCTTCTTTTATGTTTCCTGGTTTAGTAGCACACATGCTCTACTTGAATTGTGGTGGGGGAGAGTCTATAACTTAAGAAGGAAACCTGGGCCTGTAATCCTATTGTACCTGTACCTGGGGTTGGGAGTAAGCCCCACAGAACTCGCCAACACTTATTTCTGAATTAAAAATGCACAGGGTTGTATCCAACTGATTCATCATATTAGAGCAAGGAATGCTGCTTATGCAATGGGACGTCCCCCCCTCCTCCATCTTCAAACCCTCCTTAAATCTGCTCTGGAGGGTTGGGGGAACCCCTAGAAGATATTCAGGGGGTGCATGGGAGAGGAGAGGGAGTGAAAGCCCCATGGTGTAAGTGGAAATGCTTGAGCTGATGGGACTGTCACTTAGTGCTGCTTTGGATACAACTGGCTGAACTTGCCATTCATGATGAGTTCTGGCACCTTTTCTTCTAGAAAAATAGCACTTCCTGAAAGGGAGGGAGGGAGAGAGAGAGAGAGAGAGAGAATATTTGACAAATGAGTTAAAAGATAATTGCATGTACAGCAAAATCAGATGTTCTGGAAGGGAGTTCTAGGCATAATGGGCGGCAAAGGCGAAGACATATTGATGACAATTATTGCTCCCTTGCTATAAATGGTGCTTTACAGAATAACCTAAGCAAAAAAAATAAAATGATTTCTTCTGCAAGGAACATACAGACTGGGGGTGGGGGTGGGTGGGTAGGGAGGCAATGAAGGGATCAAACAACAGTGCTTGAAAATGGCTCCCCATTTGGTAACTGAGCACTATATCACAACATTCTGGAGGTTGGTAATGTCCCAAAGCCTGTAGATCATGGGAAATGTCCCAAAGAGCTAGAACAGGGGTAGGCAACCTAAGGCCTGTGGGCTGCATGTGGCCCAATTGCCTTCTCAATCCATCCCACGGGCGGTCTGGGAATTAGCGTGTTTTTACATGAGTAGAATGTGTCCTTTTATTTAAAATCCATCTCTGGCTTATTTGTGGGGCATAGGAATTCATTCATATTTTTTTTTCAAAATATAGTCCGGCCCACCACATGGTCTGAGGGACGGTGGACTGGCCCATGGCTGAAAAAGGTTGCTGACCCCTGAGCTAGAACAACCTTCATCAAGTGCTTGTTTCAGTCAAATGGCTTAAATGTAAATAACAGCAACATTTAAAATATAAAACACATTCAAAAAGTGTGTTTGTGTATATGAGGTGGGAAAAGCGGGGGGGGGGGGAGATGCACTTTCCCAACCCAGCCCAGCTTAGTCTCAGCCACTGAAAGCAAGTTCACATTAAAAACAAGCTTAAAACATTTGTAGAGGATAGCAATGCTTGGGTTTGGGATATATTCTAGGACAGTTGGTTTCAAACACTTGCTGTCCAGATTTCTGCTATCATGAGAGCTGGAAATTTGTTCTGTTATGTTTTCATTTTCACAAAAGAATGGAACATAACCAAGATTGCCATCCTATAGAATCATAGAATCATAGAGTTGGAAGAGACCACAAGGGCCATCCAGTCCAACCCCCTGCCAAGCAGGAAACACCATCAAAGCATTCCTGACAGATGGCTGCCAAGCCTCTGCTTAAAGACCTCCTAAGAAGGAGACTCCACCACACTCCTTGGTAGCAAATTCCACTGCCGAACAGCTCTCACTGTCAGGAAGTTCTTCCTAATGTTTAGGTGGAATCTTCTTTCTTGTAGTTTGAATCCATTGCCCCATGTCCGCTTCTCTGGAGCAGCAGAAAACAACCTTTCACCCTCCTCTATATGACATCCTTTTATATATTTGAACATGGCTATCATATCACCCCTTAACCTTCTCTTCTCCAGGCTAAACATACCCAGCTCCCTAAGCCGTTCCTCATAAGGCATCGTTTCCAGGCCTTTGACCATTTTGGTTGCCCTCCTCTGGACACGTTCCAGCTTGTCAGTATCCTTCTTGAACTGTGGTGCCCAGAACTGGACACAGTATATTCCAGGTGAGGTCTGACCAGAGCGGAAAGAGCTGTCCCTGCAAAGAGCTGTCCCTGCAAATGGTTTAAGAAGGTTAGGTTTTCGTCAGTGCCTGGATGGGAAATAGGATGGAAATCCTGTGAAAGCTGCCTTGAGTTTTGTGGAATGAAGGAAAGTGGGGAAAGAAATGTAATAAATATGGCATGTTCTGCACTAGGTTTTGCAATTCATGGTACTGGTTATAAGAGAGTTCCAAAATAAGCAGACATTCAACCTTCCCCTCCCTTCTATGCATCCTTTAAAAAATTCAACCCTAATTTAAAAGGCCCCCCCCCCACCTTGAAGATATAATGTTTTATAGAGAAATCACCATATTGCACACTGCTGAACTTTTTACTCAGAGGCGGTTAGCACTGTAATCAATGGTAAATGAACACCACTTTCCTTTAGGAATGCTTTCAGTAACTGATGCTTCTGCATTTTAGAATTATGACATTCACAAGTAACTAGGCAAATGGTTCTTCTAGATCCAGCCGTGGCTCAGTGGTCCTTTTTCAGGAAGTCAAAAAATGGAACTAGAACTTAAAGATCTGACTGCACTTATGGTAGCCACCCAGGCAGAATTCGCATGTCACTGGAAGTGGCGAGTGGGGGGGGGGGTTTGGCTTTACATGGGAAGCTTGTGCAACACCCCATTCCCAAAAAAGAAAAAAAAGTAGCAGAAGAACTAAAGGACAACATTGCAGATACTAGGATGCCTTTATAAAGTATGTTGACAAAGGTATTCATACACTGATCCTGCCTTAGGCGCATAGGATGTTATGGAAAGGTTTCTGCCCCCAGATCTGTTGATTTTCTAATGTCTTGCAACAAACTGTGAACTCAAATAGGTAATGTGCCAGGTAAAAAGGTCAAGGTAAAGGACCCCTGGACAGTTAAGTCCAGTCAAAGGCGACCGGGGTTGCAGCGCTCATCTCGCTTTCAGGCCAAGGGAGCCGGCGTTTGTCCACAGACAGTTTTCCGGGTCGTCGCCAGCATGACTAAACTGCTACTGGTGCACGGAGGACCGTGACAAGTGCCAGAGTGCACGGAAACACTGTTTACCTTCCCGCTGCAGCAGTATCTATTTATCTACAGTGGTACCTTGGGTTACAAACTTAATTCGTTCCGGAGGTCTGTTCTTAACCTGAAACCGTTCTTAACCTGAGGCGCTTTCAATAATGGGGCCTCCTGTTGCCGTTGCGCCACCGGCACATGATTTCCGTTCTCATCCTGGGCAAACTTCTCAACCCGAGGTACTACTTCCGGGTTAGTGGAGTTTGTAAACTGAAGTGTTTGTAACCCGAAGCGTTTGTAACCCGAAGCGTTTGTAACCCGAGGTACCACTGTACTTTCACTGGCATGCTTTCGAACTGCTAGGTTGGCAGGAGCTGGGACAGAGCAACGGGAGCTCACCCCGTTGTGGGGGTTCGAACCGTGTCTTGTGGTCAATTTTGCAGGCCAGGGCCTGCCTGCCCCACCAATATTTTATTCAAGTTGGCACCCCTGTTTAAGTTGTGTACATTATTTTTTAAAGGAGGGATCCTGACACTCAGCCTTCTTCCCTATTGCTTTGGCAGTGGTGTGAGCAAATGGAGCAAAGGAGGTGGGCAGGGAATAGGGAATGAAAACAGTCATTTCCCCCACAACATGAAGCCTGCTCTGTTTTGCTCCCAGGCTTCATGGTTTATGCAGATAGTGATAAGAATGGGGCATTTCTCTATCTTCCCATCAGGCAGTTTCTGTTACTGGGCTTCTTTTATAATTCCCTCTCCATAATTGTCACATGAGATGAAGGGGGATGATGACAGAGGACAATATGGCCCAGTACTCACCTCCCAATCAATTGCTTCCAAAGGCTCTGCAGAAGTCAGCTGACCACAGAGTCACTGCTGTGTGGGAGGCACAGACAAGAGCGCCAAATAGCAGCTGCTTATTGAAGAGCCTAATGATTTTAGCCAGAGAATGGATCCCCAGGTCCCCGAATTCTGCCAACTCCTCTTTTAGAAAATACCAACAAATAAATCTTTTGCACTTTGCCTCCATTCAAACTTATCTTTAGGGCTTTTCTGCCTCCTCGTGACATAAAATGATATGGCTCTACCAAGCATGGGGGGAAGGGAGAAAGAAAGAAAGAAAGGGAATGAAAACTAGAGAACATTATACCTTTATTTATCCTCCTGTGACGTATGCATCTAGGCCTTACCCTTATCAACTTGGTATGCTAGTGACTCCCATGTGAGCAAATGCATTAAGGCAGCATCCTACCTAAGAAGGCACTGCTTATGGAAAGGTTTAGGAATTCTGCCAGGCACGCTTAAAAGTGCAGCAGGAAATTTGCTACCAAGTCATATTTTGTTATATATATATATATATATATATATATATATATATATATATATGAGACACACACAACTGCAGGCATGCAGCTTTCCTTAAAAAAAAAGTATTCGCTAGTAAATGGCAGAGATCTTATAAAAGGGAGATATGTAAACAGAAGACGACTGTGCACTTATTCAGAATGGCTGAGGGAGACGGTGACTCAGTCGATTCATCTGGTCACAGAGATTGCATAAAGATACGCAGCAAAGCGAAATGATGAAAGCCACTTTTCAATGAAAACATAACCTTTTCCTGCTCACCACAAACCCCATTCTCTCCCCGGCATAAATCAGTATCAATTGCGTGCGTTTAAAGGGCAGCTCCAGAACTGGGAAGCTGACGCTGTCCCCCTTGCATTGTAATATTTGTGGCAGCGAAGAGGGGAAGGAGCAGTCTTACGGCAGGTTGAGTATGATGGTATTTTGACATACTTGCCTAGGTTTTAAATATGTACAAAAGAGGAAAGGGATGTACACGTGTGTGTGTGTGTGTGTGTGTGCGCCGAGTCAAGGCACTCAGATGCTGTGAGCATCTAAGCTCACATGCTCAGAGAGGCATTGCATTTCACCATGATGCTTGGCAACAGCCGAGTTTGCAAATGTTGTACAGTATTTGGAAAGAGCCCGGAGTCACTGCAAACATTTGAGAAGGTGACATTAAAGCCTTTAAAGGGCCTCTTGTCTTAGCAAGGGTATTTCTTATCATGAATATAGTAAAACCGTTCTTTGGATGTCAGCAGTCTGGGATGACTGTTGGCTGCAGCCTGACTTTGAGGTCCGCCTTGGTTTGGACGTGATCCAATCTATTCTACGACAGAGGGGGGAAAATACACATAAAAGTTCCTTAATTAATCCGGATGTTTTGCTCATTATACCTTGAACTTCCTCAGAGGACAGAAACAAACTAGCTTGCTCAGAGTAAAATGAGTGTGATGTTAAAGAACGAGCAAAGGGAAGAGAAATGAATCACTGCAAATTGTTGTCTCAAAAGGGGAAAATAGCACACATACACACACAAATGAAACAGCAAAGGCTTTGAGGTCAAATGTTTCTGTTTTATGACATTGTCTGAATAGAACTTGGGCCCAGTTCCTAAGTCTTATATGGGTCTGTGGTATGGTGGTCACCCACCCTACTTGGCAGAGAAGAGTCCTCTGTTTGAAGGACTGTCACATTACAGTCTCTGTGTAAAGGCATCCTTTACCTCAAGGACAGGGAACCTATGGCCTTCCAGATGTTGGGAACTCTAATTCTCATCAGCCATGACCAATGTCCAGGGAAGACAATGATGATATTATTAATGTTATTATAAAAGTAAGCTGTTTTGGTGTGTGTGGTGACACACACTATTGCTTCCCTGTGAATTTTATACATATTTTCGAAAACATGCATTTTCATGCACCCAGAGAGCTTGTTTTCACATTTAAGTGCAAAGTATTTAGATTGTTACACACCTTCAAGTGCACATATGCCAAAATCATGGGTGTGTATTCCAGCTGCATTTAGATAGGCACAGGTTCCCCACCCCTGCTCTGTCTGATGAACTGTCCAGTCCAAGTCTAGTGCAAAGATCAGGGCCGGATTTAGGTTTGATGAGGCCCTAAGCTACTGAAGGTAATGGAGCCCTTTATATGTCCAGCTGTCCTTTGTCAACAACAAATTGTCCCTGTTTTTTGTGTTGAATATATGCTATATGGTAATTTATGGACCTAATAGGTATCTAAAGCCATTTGCACATAACAAATAGGAGCCTGCACAACACAAAACATGGTTGCTGTATGTAGATTTTATTTTATTTGTTTTTTTATCTTATATTTTGGAAATGTACATGCAGGTTTTCCGCTTTAATTTTTTTGGGGAGCTCCCAAGAGAGTGGAGCTCTAAGCTATAGCTTGTTTAGCTTATACGTAAATCCGACACTGGTAAAGATAATGAACTGCAAGAAGGGAGATCAGGACCCATGAAGTTGACCATCAAGAGTCAGCACTTGGAAAGCAAGCTGAGCAGGCACACAGGTACGCTGGTCACTGACTCCCCCAATATGATGAATTGTTTTGCATTTGTGTTTCTAAGTTTGCATCTATACATATGAATTACAACGTGCAAAGTTTATACAGATGTATAAACTTTTTTTATAACAAATTTTATCTCTTTTGCTGATGTGTAAGTGGCTACCTAGTTAGCGGGGGGGGGGGGAAGGAATGTGGTTTCACAAGGAATAGTTCTTCTCAGTGTGTATTGTGGAATCACCTTGCAAACTCAGGCTGCATACACACGATACTTTGGAAGTACATTTGAAGCACATCTCCCCCCTCAAAGAATTATGAGCACTGCAATTTACCCGTCACAGAGTTGCAGCTCCCAGCAATCCCTAACAAACAACAAGCTTTGAAGGTGCTTTAAAGGTACAGTGTGTACACACTCGAAAGATGCTGGAAAAACACAGGCAGTGGCAGTTTACTTGGTAGTTTTACGGATTTTCAAAGGAATAGTGCTTCCTGTTGCAGGACAAATGTGGTGGTGGAGTCCAGCTTTGCTCAATATTTCTAGATCAGGGGTCAGCAAACTTTTTCAGTCCACTGTCCCTCAGACCTTGTGGGGGGCTGGACTATATTTTGAAAAAATATATGAACGAATTCCTATGCCGCACAAATAACCCAGAGATGCATTTTAAATAAAAGCACACATTCTACTCATGTAAAAACACCAGGCAGGCCCCACAAATAACCCAGAGATGCATTTTAAATAAAAGGACACATTCTACTCATATAAAAACACGCTGATTCCCGGACCATCCATGGGCCGCATTTAGAAGGCGATTGGGCCGCATCCGGCCCCCGGGCTGCATTATGCTTCTGGAGGTTTTCGGTCTACCAGTGCTCCCCCTATGATCCATAACCAGAAGTTTCAAAAATGGAATATAGCTGCTCACTCAAATTTTCAGAGGACAAGGAAGCACATCACACAGACTGAAAACAGGATTGTTTCCTCCAGGTTGTTGAGCCACTTCTATTCAAGCAAGACCACCAGCAATGGAAGACTGGCCTTGTCCCAACTGGATATAAGTGCCTGTTTATAACTCACTTCGCTCTGGCAATGTCCAGCTGATCCTCCTCTGTTTCCCCATTCATTTCCCTTCCATGTATTTCTCCTCTTTTTAAAATTTGCAAGCCCGCAGGCAGGGCCTGTGTTTCATTTTTGGTTATGTACACTGCCTGGCAGTGCCACCAAGCACTGTTTTGAATTTTTGATTGATGTGAGCTGCTTTGGGACTGGAGACAATTTTTATCTGAAAAGTGGGCTAAACATCTAACTAACAAACATAAAAATGGCCTACGGCAGTTCCAGGCAGCTGTGGACCAGTGTGAGCTGAAGCACTCTGCACATCTGGACTGCAGGGATTTGGAAGTGTGGAAAGGTGTGCATTTACTGCACAATGTATGGACAAGACCTTAATCTGAGAAGCAGCTAAGCAGCTAAGAGGACGGAACTGGGAACCTAGTTCTCCACATGTGAGTCTACACTCCCCTGTATAAAGGTAAAAGGTAAAGGGACTCCTGACCATTAGGTCCAGTTGCACACACAGCCAGGCAAAAACACTCAAGAAGGGTGTGAAACAATGCTGCTGGGAGGTGTGGCTGGAGAGAGAGTGAGTGACTGGGGAGGGGGTGTGGCATCCAAACCATTGAGTCACAAAGAGGTGTAAAAGGCAGGTTTCCCCCACTCTCCTCATCTCTTCACTGTACATAAAAGCTTAAAGGAGAATGTGAATGTACATTAATCGTTACCGGAGCAGAACTGTGTGTTAGCAATTCCTGATAAGCTGACATGGAATATAGTAAACTGGGCTTCTGTGTGTATTTTAAGTGTTATTAAGAAGTAGTGGTGGGGGAGAAATTTGATTCAACTCACATTCAGTGGTGACTCTGCCAAATTTGCACTTTGAAAAGCAATGCATGAGCCAAAACGCAGCCATCCCTCAAAATGTGCAATTTCCCAAATTTTGCAATGCAGTTTTCCAGCTAAGCAGTGTGTATACTGGGGTAAAGTATGCATAAAAGTGGATACATTAGTAAAAAGTAACATGTAAATATGCATCGAATTAGGGAAAATGGCCTTGTAGAAATGTGTGTGTTAGGCAAAATTGCAGATGAAAATGTGTGTATTCAGAGAAATTCACACTATAATACTGATGAATTTTCATGAGGATTTTGCTTTGCTAAAAACAATTGCAAACTGATGTGGAAATGTGGAGAAATGAACATAAAACTGGAAAAATGAGAAAACATGAGTAGCTGAAATCAAGAGATAAGTCTCAGAAAACCCAGTATACTCATAATCTGTACTTTACATAGGCAGTACATACCCCTTTTGACTTTATGTTACTTTCCCCCTCCATTCCTTGCAACTTGGCCCTTTGTTTCCATTTCTCTCTCTCAGACTGTATGTTTAGCATGAAATGTCACTTTTAAAACAGACTCCAATTGAGTCAGAAGGGGCTCTGGCAGCCCAAGTGACAACAGGCACTATGCTGCTTGCTTTCAATTTTCTGTGCAAGATCAGCCACCTTAGGAAACCTCCCTTTCACCGTGATGTGGCTTCCCTTCCTGGAGGATGTTTTGCCTCCCTCCTCCTCCTCCCTCAATATTTAACATAGCTACAAGCAATTTGTTGTTTAAAAGAACTGATTAGCACAGTTGTTGTCCATCACAGTATGCCACATTCCCGGCGTTAAAACATTAGCCAAGTGCTATCCTATAACCATTAAATTACCTTTGGTTTCCTTCAATCAGATGGCTCTTTTTAAAGCGTGCGCACACACAGCCTGATTAACCAAGTTCTGTTTACCCATATGGAATAAGGTGACCGACCAGATGTTCCGATTTTAAGAGATCGGTTGGTGTCCCTGTGATTTCCGCTGGGACATTGAATCGTCCCAGATTTGCCTGCTGAGAGCTTGAGCGGCACAAAAGTTGCTTGCAAGGTAAACACCCTGAAGCTAGTCAGGCATTGGAAGGGGGGGGGAGAGAAAGGGAGGGGGATTAAGGGAGAATCCGCCTCCAGGGGTGAGGTGGGGGGAAAGCCTGAAGATTCCTCTGGTGTAGCTCACATTAATGCATGAATTATTATAAATGGATGCTGTTGTGATGCCACTAAGGAAGGTGTGTGTGTGGGGGGGGGGACAACAGAAGGGGGATGCTCTGGGAAAGTTAACAAGGCCATCCAGTTTCTTTAGTCTGGAAATTTCTAATTGAGACGGGTTGTATAACTGTGAAAGATTCCTTCATTATTTTGCCTCTACAGTAGTTGGAGGGGAGAGGGGGGAGGCCAGAGGGAAGGGAAAGAAGAAGAGAGAAAGTGTGAGAGGAGGCTGTGTGTGTGTGTGTGTGGAGGAAATCCTTTTTGTCTTGGGAATTGCTTCAGTGAGATCTCCTGCGTTGTAATGTAAAACTGCCTGGGTGGCTACAATGACCATATGCTGCAAACGTGAGTCCTGTTCCCTGTCTAAATGTAAATTCCTCCCTTTATCAGGATAAAAGAATATCTGTTTAATATGGAATGAAGGCAATTTGGCAGGAGCTGTGCTCCTTCAGGTAAGCCAGAACGAGCAGGAACATTGATTACAGCGAGCCCCCTATTCTCCACCTGTCATGTCCGCCTCCTGTGGCACAAAGGCCCCCGCTTGTTTATTTACCTGTAGAGCTGTTATGATATTTTGCTTTGTGGGGAAGGGTTTGGTTGCCACCACCTGGCACATCTTTTGGCATCCCCTCCCACAGCAGAGCACCTCGGAGCCTCGAGCCCTCGCCGGCTCATTGTTCTGCTCGGCAGGACAGGGAGAAAAAGATGAATCAAGAAGCACGGGATCCCAAACAGAAATTATTATTGATTTAATCACATAATCAGCAGCAAACACTTCAGGCTAAGATAGCAAATCCATAACAGCCTGCCCACATAACCACCCTTACAAATTTACCAGCAAACCACGGCACACACTTAGCAAACAAGAAGAGCAAGGGTCACCTTCACTTGGCGGCAAAATATTGACATCCCTAAAGCTTAAATATGTTTTGAGTTAAGTGTTATCAATCAGTGATAAGAGTAGAATGTCTGTTAAACATAACTACATTGGCAGGAGGATTATAGAATGCTTTCTTGCCATAATCTAGAAGCATCTTTCAGACAAAACTCTGCTTGAAATCAATTGTGCACAAGGAGCTGCCTGCTGAGACCTATTCAGTGTCATACAAAAGAAGAGAGAGTCTCCCTGTGATCTTTAACCATAACCGGTTATCTAATGAGGCCAGGGCTTTAATTTCTTTTCACATCAAACATAGAATCAATGCTCTGGATTCAACAATGTGTGTAAACAGGCTGTGAAGCCATCTCTTCAGATGGGAGCCAATTTAGCCTTCCAAACCCCCTGGCATCCTTGTTTCAATGAATCCCCCTTTTAGTTCCAGGTAGCTGCACCCATCAGGTTATTCCTGGCTTCTTCCTAGACGATGGCAGGGCTAACTTCCGTGCTGAGGACTCTCCCAGCATCCTATTATGGAGTTAATGTGCACTTCACATCAATGCCCCTTTAATAAACAGTTCACAAAAGCCTAGTAGGCATTTTAGCTAAATGCTTCATGGGGTTGGGAGTATACAACAATATACTTCCACTGGCCATAATATCTAATATGAACCCTTTTTACTGTGGCAAGATAGTTCGTATCAAACAATGCTCAGAGGCTCGCCCATGCTATTCATGTTGTAATGTGGGTTGGAGTGGGAGGATAACACCTAGGACAATGGGGGAAATAAGGAATTCAGATTACAGAGAATGGTGTTTACATAGGGCTTGGGAGAAATGAGGGTGCAGGGCTTGTCACTTTAAGTGCAATTCACTGCCTATGGCCTCATCCACACCATACATTTAGAGCACATTTAAAGCAAATTCAAAGCACAACCCCCTCCACCAAAGAATCCTGGGAAATGTAGTTTCCCAAGGGTGCTAGGAGTTGTAACTCTGAGGGGTAAACTAACAGTGTCCAGGATTCTTTGGGAGAAGCAATGTGCTGTAAAAAGGGGTTGTTGTGGGAATTGGGCTTAACAAGCATACATATACCGATAATCATTTATGTCATTTACATAACTTTGAATATATGACTGAAGACTTGTGTCTGTCACTCCCTCTCCCCATTTAGAAGATTACTGCTATAGTCCACTATGTGCTGGTTCATTTCTTAAGGTCAGCAGGGAAGGTCTTGTTGTCGGTCCCACCAATGGATGAGTAAGTTTTGCAGCGGTGTAGGAGAGGGCCTTGGTTGCAGTGGCCCCTCAACTATGGAACTCCCTTCCTTTGGCAGTTTGATCACACACACAGCCCTGATGGTGTTTCTATTTATTCAGGCTTTTGGAGGAGAGTTGACAATGGGAGACATCTTTGGGTACTAGAATGCTGCTGCACTTTCAGAACTGTCTGCTGTGTGTAATGTTTTAATGTTGGTTTCAGATTTCATCGTTGTATTTTATGGATTGTGTACTCTTGTGTACACACATAAATGAAATAAAAAAGGCTTTATAAAGGATGCAATATTAAATCAGGAGAGATTACTGGATGCAAATAATACATCACGTGTAGTTTTTTTCAGAGCTGCATTATCCACGTGTATTTTTATCTTAGAACAGGAGTGGGAAACCTTTGGCCCTTTGCTCAACTACAACTCCCCTCAGCCCAAGCAAGCACAGCCAGTGGCTAGGGGTGATGGGAGTTGCAGTTCAGCAAGAACGCAGGGGTCAGCAAACTTTTTCAGCAGGGGGGCCGGTCCACTGTCCCTCAGACCTTGTGGGGGGGCCAGACTAATTTTTTTTGGGAAAAAATGAACGAATTCCTATGCCCCACAAATAACCCAGAGATGCATTCTACTCATTTAACAACATGCTGATTCCCGGACTGTCCACGGGCTGGATTTAGAAAGTGATTGGGCCAGATCCAGCCCCCAGGCCTTGGTTTGCCTACCCATGAACTGGAGGGTCAAAGGTTTCCCATACCTGTCCTGGAATGTATGGCCAGAACAGCACTTGTTTGGTGAATGTGCGATGCAACGCCCACTATATATCTTCAGAGCAATCCAATGGGATGGGCTAGTTCAGGGGTCAGTAATATTTTTGCACCTGTGGGCACATTTCTCTGACTGACAGCAGAATATATATATTCCAAATACATATATTCCAAAATATTTTATCCCAGGGAGGTACAGAAAAATATTGACAAAGATCTGTTCCCAGGAACATTATATAATGGGCATGTATACCCCCTGACCACAGACATACAAAGCTTTGGATTTTTATTTTTGCCATCATCAGTTTGTCCATGAAGCCATGCAAATGCCTGAATTGGGGAGTAAAATATAGGATAATGAACACACATTTGTCAACCTTCATAAACTGATAGCATAATGAAAACTTAGTATTAGATTCTATATCCAGCTGGGAATCCTTACAATAAATTCTGTCTTTGATTGACTTCTTTTGAATCCCAGACTTGACAGCATTCAAATTGTCTCTGGATAGACTGTAATTTGAAAGCAAAGTTTTGCACTGCTGATTCTAACTATATGAAGTTGACTATTTAGTCAGACATTTTGGGGGAAGATTTTCCTCCAGCATCTGATGTCTCTTGAACCATAAGCAAAATCAAAGCCTTATATTGGGTATACACTACTGGGTTGCAGTAGTGTAGCCCAAATTCAGCTCTGCAATAGAGGTTGACCATGAATGATAACAAAGGACCATCTTAGATAGATGTTGATGTATAACTTCAGATAATTTTCATTTTGTAATTTGCCCCCATATATAATGTGGGCGATAACTTCCCAAATATTTTAATTGGGGTGGGGGACACAAACACCAAATGACTGTCCTTTCCATGTGAAAAGTGAGAACCCAGCTTAATGTCTTTGAAGTTCAAACTGATTTCTTATTTACCTTGAGAAGAAAATAAAGTGGTAAGGATACAGCCAGTTGTTGAAACTTTTTCTGTCTTGTGACTTTTAACTAACTGCAAGGTTGCATTGAGTTACAGACTTCTTTGTATCAGGAGGACCGCTGATAATTCAAAGAAATGCCTTAGGGATTCATAGTAAAACTTTAGAATAAAAATCAAGAAGCCTATGTGGAATAAAGAGGACCCAAGTTGTTAATGTGAGCATTAGCCAGCCACCACTGTAGGAGAAAAAGATCCCTGATCTACAGAAGCATAATTTAAAGCATCCTGGGGTCCCCCCTCCCACACAATGATAAGCTCTTTAGCTCATCTTTCTGTTCGGTATCTGATTTGCCTCCAAACTCCACAAAAAAATCTGATGGCATTAAAAGACTCAAGGAGAAATTAAAACACCAAGAAGGAATTTAAGGTGTGTGTGTGGGGGGGGGGGGACAGGTAGGTGGAATTTCAAAGAAGTGGATTCCCAAATCCAAAACAACTTCCCTATCATGCAATTTTGCACTTAACAATCCGAAAGGTTCAGGGGTCAGTGTAGCATGTGAAAGGGAAAGACACACACCTGTAATGAGAGCCCGTATCCAGAGTAGTTATCATATCGGATATAGATATTAGATTATAGTAATAACACTGTATCATATTGTGGAGTGTTTCTCTATATTTAGTTTAATTAAAAATCTTTTTCTATTGATCCCATAATTAACAGAAACAACCATAAAGGCAATTACGAAAGAATATAGACATAAATCAAATAGATACTGTATAAACAAATTAACTTAATTTAACAAGCCTGGAGAAATCATTATGCACGGATATTTAGGACTTTTAAGTGGAACAGGAAACTTTAGGAGATAGCCAGAGTCCTCATAGGGAGATGCCAGTAAGTGCCAACCCCAGAAGCATGATTAACACTGGCACCAGGGAAGAAGTTTGTGGGCAGCAATCTATGACTGTTTAATGTATGTTTAATATTTGTGCTAATACTCTGACATCTTTTGTTAGTCTGATTAGAAGGAGCCACATTAACTGCAACAACACATTAGTTTCTACCATTTTAGGTATAACTGTGCCCTATGCAAATAAGCGGGGGAAATTGGCAACTCCCTCCACATGTAATTGGAGATGGGGGTGTGGGGATATTCTTAGGGGGGCATTGTTTCTAGCTTTATAAGTGTTCGGGTGGAGCACTGCAGCTGTCAGTTGTATGTTTTCTCTAGTGCCAAGTCTTCTCTACTGGATCCTATGAAGTGTTGTGCTCATCTAGTGGCTCATCAAATCCAAACTCCTCCTCCTCCTCCTCCTCCTCCTCCTCCTCCTCCTCCTCCTCCTCCTCCTCTTCTTCTTCTTCTTCTTCTTCTTCTTCTTCTTCTTCTTCTTCTTCTTCTTCTCCTCAGTGAAACTGGTAGAACATATGCTCAATGGACAGAAAGGAGCAAGTGCCTCAACACAGATAGTGGCTCTCTCCTGGTAATAAATGTACTTGCTCCTAAGCAAATGACTCCTTGGTCTTTTTGAGATGAGTTTTATATCTTTTGTTCTGATATTATACCATTGAATACTACAGGCCCTTTGAGGAGTCCCTCCTTACTGCTCCCTTGGCAATGGCTGCCTCCCCCAGCCAATAATTAGGCAGGCACCTGTTAGGTCCCACTTATTGTTGGCGTTATTCAATAATCTACCACTGACAGATATTCACCAGTTATGGATGGGCTCCTTTCCCTTGCTGTGACAACAGACATATCCATTTCCTTTCTATCTCTTCCTTCATGCTACCACCCAACCACTGGACAGATTGCTTTGTCCCTCACTGCAAGGCCACAAGGTCTAAATTCTGGGTTTCTTTTTGCACACAGAGAAGCCTTGCACTTGCACACCCTCACAGAGACTCTGCCAACATCCATGCTAGATATCAGGGAACGGCATAGGTAGAGCCCGTTTTAACAGGCCAATGACCCATCTAGACTAGGGTCCTGTTTTCAGAGTAACTAACCAGATGTCTGTGGGAAATCCACAAGCAGTACTTAAGCACAAATGTGCTTTCCCCTCCTGTGGATTCCACCAACTGGTGTTTCGAAGCATTACTGTCTTCAACTGTGGAGACTGGAGCATAGCTGCCATGGCTGATAGCCACTGATAGTCTTGTCCTCCATGAATTTGTCTAATCCTTTTTTAAAGCCACCCAAGTTGTTGGCCATCACTGCCTCCTGGGGGAGTTAGCTTCATAGTTCAACTATGCACTGGTGCACATGTGTATTTCCTTTGTGCTATCTGTCCACCATGAGCCCAGCCAGCCCAACAACCTCTGGCTCAAAGGGACTGACAGGGAGCTGCATTAAAGTTATGGGTATCCTTATGTAACTGAGATGGACACCACAATGGGAGAGGCATACTGGGAAGATCCCCACTTTCCTGACAACCCTCCATAGTTCCTAGGTTTATGTGCTCTCTCTTTTTTTGTAGGATACCGCACGTTATGATCTACTGCAGGTTTCACATTCACACACAGGAGTGCTTTTCACGTAGAAATCTGGGCAGTGTGTTAAATGGATCCACCTTGCCTTATCCCTCAGCCTTTTGCATCGTGACAATAAACACAATGCAAAGCACCAGTAGACTTCTAAAAACACTCTCCCCCCTCCCCTTTCAAATACCAGACTAAGGAGTTTTATTTTATCAATATATCATTACATACTGCACCAGATTCTTTAATTTCTCAACATGTAAAATAGGCTGAGAGAAAATTAGAATCTATTGTTGGTTGGCAGGAATGAGGTCGGTATTTAATTTTTGATCTATACGTGGCTTATGGATTTTAGAAAGGCATATTAAAATGTATTAAAAGTGATCTGTATTGCTTTCTTTTAAATGGCTGATGAGAAGACTGGTGACTGTCATCATCAATTTTATCAGCAATGCTCCAGCAGTCTTCACACAACAACCTTTGACAGTACATAAATAAAGAGAAATGAATACAATTAGGAGGTTTAAAAGTAACACTACTAAACTGAAAGGGTGCATTTTTTTTTGCAAGTCTTTCTTTGATTTTCAATACTTTATGGCAGACACAGCGTTGCATGCTTTTCAGTGACTGAATGTGACCTGGCCACCATATTTTTCATTATTGACTACATCTACTGGCCACAAATTTGTCGTGTTTTACTTGTATTTATTTCCCAACAGTATTGGGAACTTTATGTAAAGCTCCAATAGAAGGTCCCCAAAGCAGCCAGTCTCTAGCCCTTGACTTCTGGTTCCACAAGCACTCTGGACCTTGAAGATTGGTTTTGCTGTACTCCAGCAGCAACTGGAGGGCAGCAAATTGGCTACTCTGGAATTGCCTTGCTTTCCACTACTCTGGGTCCTTAGAAGGCTAGATA
This sequence comes from Lacerta agilis, assembly GCF_009819535.1. NCBI lineage: Eukaryota > Metazoa > Chordata > Lepidosauria > Squamata > Lacertidae > Lacerta > Lacerta agilis. The sequence goes on from NC_046318.1 coordinate 31,473,669, forward strand.
GACTAGGCCTAAGGGAAAAGATGCCTTCTAGTTCCAGTCTGAAGAGGGTCTCCTCAGCAGCAAGGCAATATCCTTCATTTAGGACACACCAAGTCCCATAAAGCCCTTGCAGTCAAGTCAGCTTATCAGTCTGAGCAATTTGTCTTTAGTTATGCTCAGAGTAGATCCTTTGAAATGAATGAACATGACTAACTTGGTTCCATTAATTCCCATTGGTTTTCTCTGAGTAAAACTTAAGTTGTATACAGCCTGTGGTTAGGAAGATTGGGAACACAATGTTAGAACCAACTCAATGTGTTTATTTAGGGTTTCATTCAGTTTTAAGCATTTGATCTGATATTAAACAGCCATATTTTGTTTCACCAGCAATAACTGAATATTTCATCCTATGCATCTCATATAGCTATATCATCTATATCATATCCAGATTTTAAGGAACTTTCTCCACAAAGAGAGCCAGTGTGGTGTAGTGGTTAAGAGCGGTAGAACGTAATCCGGGGAACCGGGTTCGCGTCTCCGCTCCTCCACATGCAGCTGCTGGGTGACCTTGGGCTAGTCACACTTCTTTGAAGTCTCTCAGCCCCACTCACCTCACAGAGTGTTTGTTGTGGGGGAGGAACGGAAAGGAGAATGTTAGCTGCTTTGAGACTCCTTCGGGTAGTGATAAAGCAGGGTATCAAATCCAAAGCAGCTTACAGTCTCGAACAGAAACCTGATACACCACAGACTTTTATGAGAGTTGTCTAAAAATGTGGATTAGTTCATAGTTGATAAAATTCAAATGTGCTAAGATTAGATAGTGGAGACTCCACAACCTAATAATTGATAGGTGTGTTCAGAAATCTGCCTGAACATGTGAACTCTATATTCAAGGGTAGGGGGTGGCATGTGGGCACAAGCTCCACCCTCAACATCCATGTGCACATCACTGAGCACGCTCAGTCTCTGACCATCCCTGTGTTGAGTGAGGGAGGTCTGCAGGGGGCTCCTGCACACTTTCTGTTTAGTGCGAGTAGGATCTCCACGGAATGAATAAAGGGAGCCCTCCCATTCATGTGAAGCATTCTAATAGAAGTCTTCTGCAAACCTTACCTGCTCAGTACAAGGATATTGAGTGGAGTACAACACATTTGAGGACACTGGGGGTGGAGCTCGCATGTGCACCCTTGCTCTTATCCACAATGTGGCCATTTGCAAATGTCGGAATATGCCTCCTATCATTCATTTATTTGCCATCCACCTGCCCACATAGTTCCTTGCCAGGGTACCAGTCTTGCCATCCACCTGCCCACATAGTTCCTTGCCAGGGTACCAGTCTTATTTTATCTGAACCTTGTATTATTTTGGTGTGCCATTTTCCAAATTGTTTACGTAAACAAAGTCCTTCGATTCCATGTGCTACACAGAGGAGCATGGTTTTGTACTGGAATTCAATACGGCAAGATAAAGAGAGACTGTTGTGATGGGACGTGAAACTGCCAGGCAGCGCATGGAGGTATTCTGCCTTGAATTCTTTCATTTGGGATTTAAAAACCAGATTGTGCTTAAAATATCTGTTGAACTAATTTAATTTCTTTTGTAAAAATGTGTCTCACCCTGAAATCGTCAGTGATATGATAAAGCTAATTAAGACATGCATGGTGTTAACAGTTTCATTAGAGGAGATAATATTGCAGAAGAAAAATAAGAAATCATTATGATGAATGCCTCAACATTACATTACATGTTAATGAAGTGTAAATGATCTAATTATTTTTGAAAGAATACAGATTCGATTAAACTGTCGGAATTAAATTGGAAAGGACAGCCTATTGTACTTTTTATGTACAGACAAGTTAGCGTTAATTAGGCACAATCTACAGGAACAAATGAGGCACAGCCCTCAGTGAACAATCATGTATCCATTGCTCAAGGCAGGTTTCATAAAGAAATATATTAGGGGAAAAATGTAAGTCAATTAAATACAGTGCTTTAGCAGTGGGAGGGAAAATGAACAAGATCTTGGTTCCCTCCCCCAACATTTCGAGTGCTATGCAATCAGGATGATAGTTATGCTCCATCACTAATTTCATAAATACTAATTTTGCTGATGAGGCATTGTGATTCTTATGCCTTAAATGACTTTCCAGGAGGCATTTAATGACTTCTGAACAGATGATATTTCCAGCACTTAAACTCTGGTCCAAATTAAGGTTAGGAAGTAAGAGGTGAAGCGGGAGATGCCAGCGGTTGGTTAGCTATGACCACTGATCTCTGGAATAGGATACAGCTCCCTCTTAGATGCTCCATGCAACTAAATGAATGGTCTAGTTCTAAAGAGCTGAAGTGCAGAATGGTTCAACAGATGTTTCAGTTACAAAGTTACAAAACATGACATTATATGGGCATTGAGTCCTGGTTTTACTGAACTTTTCTTCCCCTCTTTGGATTTTCCTTTGTGTTTTTTAAATGAGAGCCCACATCAGCAAAGCAAGGCTGGTTTGAAGCAGATTGTTCCTTGTTCCTATTGAGGATCAGTCATAATTTCCAGTAGATTGAATACTCTTCATTAGTAATGAGACTCATACAAAAGAAAAAAAAGGTGATAAAGACACACTTTGATATTTTGTGTGAATAAGTTTTTCAGCAGCCAAAACGATTTCCTCTCCACACCCTACTTGCCCACGTGTGTCCTCCTCTGTCTGTTATTCATTAAACATACCTTACCTTATCTGCCTTGCCTGCCTCTTTATCAGCATTTAGCTATGTGAGGGGTTGTAGGGATTATCTAAATTGACCCCTAAAAAACAGGTGATGTGTGTTAAATCACGTTATGAAAATTTACTATGAAGCTACCACGTTTCGCTCTGTCGTTTGGGGATTCCATTAATACAGGGTAAAGCAAGGCCCATTAACAAAAGCTGTAGGTTTGGCACTGACATCATGTATGCTCTGAACTATAGAATATGTGATATTTCCTGGAGTCTTATGGTGCAATAACTATTGTATTCTATTTTTCTCTGTGGATTTATAGAATAGTACAATCAATGCTATGAGTAGGCTTTATCCCAAGGGATAGCTCAGTTGGTAGTTGGTGAATATATCAGATAATCATTATTTTTATCCTCATCAGGACAATATTTTCCTGATAGTTGCATGAAAAACTTCCATATAGTTCTCATCCTAAGCATACACAGAGAGAACTATAGTATCTAATTGACCGCCATTTCTTTTGACTACAAGAAACCAAGGGCACATGTTTTCCACACATGTTCCATTGAAATGAGTCCTGCATAAGAACACAATTATGCTCACTTGCATGGTTCCCATTCCCATTCCATTTAATGGGGTACGTGCTGCAGCGATTCCCAGTTAATAGTATCTTAAGTCTAGCCAAACTTGCATGCCAAATGTTTTATTTTTATTGAAACATTAAAACATTTTGAGTTTAATGCAGGCAATGTAATAAGTCATAATATAAGAAACCTAAATACAGTTGGGTAAGAAATCCAGAGAGAATGGGAAGGAAGGAAGGAAGGAAGGAAGGAAGGAAGGAAGGAAGGAAGGAAAGAAAGAAAGTCAATTTCATAGTTGACAGATAACCTAAAGTAAGGTTGGGTGGAAATGGGGAGAGGGAGATCAGGAGGAGGATGATGCAACAGTTTGAGTTTGCCCTGAACAGAGTCTTTCCAGAAGCTTATCTGAGAAGATAATGGAAGACATCCCTCTGCAGAGTCATTGATGAAGGAGAGGAAGGGGAACCAAGTTGTCGCAAAAGCATCTGGTTTGGCACAATTTGTAGCAAGCCAGATGAAGTGAGTCAATTTCTCAGATCACGTTATGTGCCAAATGCACCTATACAAGCTCTCAAGGGTAAATTCTGAGAACATTTTGCATCCTCCTGCAATAGTCCTACAGGTTTCCACAAGGAGAAATTTCACCAGATCCCAATGGACCAATTTAGGGCCAGTAAACAACAATTATAGAGCAAGTGCAAGAGTCTAGGAACAGTTTGCTTAGTTATTAATGATAAATGATTAACTCTCTTATCTCAGTAATGCTCAACAAAGGGGCAAAGCTACCACTTATGAATGTAAGTGCCTTGGTCCTCACGTTGCCTCCAACTCTTAGGAGATGCTGAGGGGTTCATGGAGCTTAACTGTTCCAAAGTACGCACAACCAGTTAGCTTAAGAGAACCTTCTCTTTCTGTTGCAGAAATAGCCCTGAAAAGGGGTTGAGCCCACACAACTGGCCAAGAGGCCTCAGGGATTAGTTCATCAATACCATTTCCCCAAACCAATAGCAAGCCATTCGGCCTGCCAAATGTGAATACCAAGTTGCAAGCAAAGTCTGAGAATATAATCTGGAGAATAAAAATTTGCTCACAACACACCATGGTTTTTTTTTAATCAATAAATACATTCCAAAACACAACTAGGATTTTCCTCAGTATCACTTGGTGCTCTTGCTCTCATTTTGAAAAGACATCTATCCATATATATATATATATATATATATATATATATATATATTACTATACTACACTGAAATGTTTTAATGTTTCTTTGATTGTCCTTGAATCTTTCTTTTTTTTTTTTATAAGAATTTATTGGCATTTTTCTATAACAAACATATACCCACACCCACACCTACAATAAACAAATGCAAAACAAATAAAACAAATACAAACAATGTCAAGCTTTCTTATTGCATCTTTCTAGAAAAAAAAAATTTTTCAATTCCATATCTTGACTTTTGACTTCCCCTGCCTTTTCACCTTCGAGTTTGTATCCTTAGTCTATTTTATAACCATTTCTCCTACAAAAAAAAACATTAACTACAATTGTATAATTACATTCAATTATATCTTCAACAGTTGCTAAAAATGCATCATCATAATAATACCTCACCATTTAATCTTCTAAATCCATAAACTTAATCCACTTAAATTCACTTTGCTTATACTCCACCTCATAAATCTTCTCAAATCATTCACATCTAATCTATCTCTTCTATCCTTAAGGTTGCTGCTAGTAACGTAAAAACTTGAAATATCTCCTTTCATGTTCAAATAAGAAATATAACAAAAAGTTGTTGACAGTATTCACCCTCCGATTTCAATTTACCATATCAGGCTGCTTAAAGTTTTACTTAATGCTTCACCCCACACCCCCTCTGTCCATTATTCTTCTCCTAATGGCATCAGCACTGAACTTCCATATCTCTTCCCTCTCCAAGCGTCCACAGATCCAGGCACAGTCCAAACCTCTCCTTGCCGCGAGTTCAGAGGTGTCCATCTCATCATCTCTCAGCTTCTTCGGTTCTTTGTGACATTCCTTTTCTTCTTGTAAATACCTTAATTCTCTGTCCCTGGCCCCCGAGCTCACACCTCGGGGACTGGATATGCGAAATCTTAACGTCGCCTTGGGGCTGCCACCCCCAAAAAGCGAATTTCTTCTCCGAAGTAGCTCATTCATTTCACTCCATCTTTGCATCCATCCTCTCAGCTCTTTGGCAAGGCTTTCTTCCAAAGTATCAAAAGTTTTGTAAGCCTCCTCTGTGGGCAATTGGTTCCATTTCAGACCCCCACACAAGACTTTGACTTTTCTATAAAGCAGTTCCACCTTCAAGGCAGTGAGTCTCTGTTCGTCCGTTAGTCCAGAGTTCAGTGCCAGTTCAAGGACGAAACCCAGCATACTGGCAGAGGAGGAGGAAACGGGTGTCATATTTCTACTCCCCTCTTTGTTCATCGCCATTTTCCTGAACTGGAGCGCAAATACCGCAACTTTAAAAGGAGATATTTTCCTCTAGTTAACTTCCCAAAAGAAAAGTTTGCCAGTCTCCTGTGTCAATTTTAAATACATTGTAACCAGTTCTGTAGCAGCAATCAGTCAAATTGGTTAGATTCTTGAGCTCGAAGGGAGGGAGGGCAGGCTGCCATTCTCCTTCCCCCCGGATCGTTCCAAAAGCACGATTTCTGATCAAATTCTTTACTCACGACCACCGGGTTCTTTTAGCTCCATTCTTCACAGGTAGAACTTGGACGCTCACCGCGGGCTCTGTCGCCGCATTTGCATCCCGGTTGGGGCATGTCCCCGAAGCCCGGCTCCGTTTGCCCTTCACCCCCACTCCCCCTTTACAGGGGGGGCAAGGGAAGGGTTCAGAGCCTCCGCGGGCGCAGCCGGGGAGCCCAGGGTGCGGGACGCTCTTCCCGCACCCCAACCGGAGCCGCGCGCTGCGGTAGCGCGGCTCCTAACCCCCGGGATGGACAAGGCGCTTCGGACCCGAAGCAGCCTTCGACCACCCGACGATGGCGTCGCCGCCGGAAGTCGATTGTCCTTGAATCTTTCAGCCAGTGACGGACAAATTTCTGGATTTGTCAATCTACTTATAAACAAGTCCTAGTAGATTTGGCTTCTTGAGGTCTAGCACTAAGGACAAATATGCCTGCAATGAAATGGTATGTTAACTAGGGTATGCTTAAAGGTGTTTCTGTTCTCAGCATATTGCATTTTATTTGAATTCAGCCTTCAGTTACAGGTGCAATTCCAGTTAAAGCTGTTGTGGAAGAGGACTCCATCAATAGTTGTAGCTCATACAGGTCCTTATATTTCTGAGGCATTAAAATCATGATGGACTTCTTATTGGAAGAAATGCCAGCAATTTATGTCCTTATGCTATTATACATATTGGTCTGTCATTCTGTTGGCCTGCTAGTATATGATCTTTTAAGTCAATCATTTTTATTGGCACATTAACACAAAGTATAATGAGGTTAATTGATTCAATGCAGCTTAAACAGGTTATGCAATTTAGTGCTCAGATCTTATTAGGTTTGCTATCTTGCTAATATATCAAAACTGAAATCATTACAGTAAATCCAACAGTTATTTGCTGGAATAACAAGATAACAAAATTGAGGAATGCAGTATAAAACAAATATTTCTGATTAAACACATTATCATATCATGTTCTGGCAAATGAGCTAATGAATAAAGTGTAACATTAGTCAAGACAGATGCCTATGTTTCTCTAACACAAGGCTAAATGACACAACATTTCTGTATGACAACTTGCCGTTCCCCCCGTTTCTCCCCAGTTACTATTTATTAGCAGTATTTCAAAAGTGCTTTTTATGACTGCCCCCTACATTTGCCTTTTTAAGGTTATCTTCATTAAATGAATGGTATAAAGTATATTTTTGTCTTCCTTCTTTCAAGTTGATCATATTTAGGATATTAACAGTGTGGGGGAAACACTCTGATTTATAATACACAGGCAGTGCAGTCAATAGTGATTTGCCACTAGTGACCTGCAAATTTGCATGGCATTATTTCGCTACACTAAACCTAGAAATTGGGTATTTCTGTGCTCTTTCTATGCATGGTCATATAAACAACCTGGTCATACAACCATGTATAGACCATTAATAATTATGGTACCACACATATAGTTTGCTATTTAAGGGGGGGGGGTGGCAACTGAATCACCATTTAAATCTGTTGCTTTTTTCATGGAAAATGATTTCCTTTTGAAAATGTTCTGATGGGGTCACTCTTAACGGACTGGCTTCTGTTATACATGTTGCAAAAACACACTGACTGCCCCACGAAGAGATTTCATCAATGTAAAGCAGGTTTATTCTTAACTGCACCACTTTTCATACTGTGATTTGATAACCATGATGCTAGTAGGTTAATCATATTGATGAAGTATCCAGAAAGACTGTGTTTAACAATCGCTTACCCTGTGGAAAAGTAACCTGATTGACTGGGAACCTTTTCACCTTTTGTGGCAAGGGAATAGCTGCTGGCTTGGCCCTATGTTCAAACATAGACTGGCATGTAACCCAAGGGCAGTATTACCACTGAAGGATTGATCTGAATTAACAAGAGAGAAATTGCAGGGAGACTCCCCAATGCCAAGTGAATTCAGATTGTGTTATTTGAGCAAATTATTTATTTTATTTGCCATGCGTGATTAAATGCCTTCCCTTAAGGAGGGACTGCTGTTATGGGAATATCATTGCATTTTCCCAGTATTGAAATGGCAATATTTTGCATCGAGAGAAATGCAGAATGTGGTGGAAGGGTCTCTATGACCGTGCTGAGAGACGTGAAGTTACAGGGAACCAGGCAGAGGGCTTTCTTGGTAGTTGTGCCCATCCTCTGGAACATCCCCCCCATCAGATGTCAAAGAGATAAATGATTATACAACCTCCCAGAGACATCTGAAGACAACCCTGTGTGATGTTCTGTTCTGTTCTGTTGTTGTTATTGTTATGTTTTTGCATATTATGTTGGAAGCTGCCCAGACTTTGCTGGTGCAAAACAAACTAAATAAATTATCACCACCACCACCACCATCATGATGCTTTTTTAATACATTGTTTTAATATATGGAAGGGGTAGTTTGAGATTGTATGTGCCAAACTTCTGTATTCCCTGTAAGTTCTGCCAGAGTCTCTGTGCGTACAACCACACACAGAGAGAGCTTATCTCTATATGACTGTGTAAAAAAAGCAGTATTTTTGGCAGTGTACAGAGAGGATTCTCTGTGTACAGCTGTATACGTGGTGGCTTTGTCACACCTTATCATTAGCCTTGAAAGTTGGGTGTGCATGATCCCGTTCTCCCTGTCCACATTTGCAAATTACGTCTAGCGAGGGCTTTGGACAAGAGTCCATGTTTATTTGTGGAAAGGAGATCATGCAAGTTCTTAGCATGAAGGATGAGTATGTATCAAATTGAGGCGTGTGTGGATGAACAAGAGGAAGAGAAAAGGAACAAGGGGACTGGCATCATTCTCCTCTTTCTTTTCACTAATGTGGTGGTTCTGGTGGACAGTCATTAACACAGAATCTCTAATATAAAGGTTCATGAATTAGTAGCATGGATTGTTACCACATTCTACTCCAGGTGAGAGGCACCACTTCTGAATGTCTCCCACCCTAGTATCTAAACTATTCATACCAAACCATAGCTGAGCAGATGGGTTGAGTTTGCTGATCCATCAAAGGAAGGAGCTCCCATGCTTGGCAAATTTGTTGAGTGGTGAGAGAGAAGCCGAGGAAGGGAAGAGGAGAAAGAAGCTATTGGCCAACCCCTTCCCACCCCACTGCCTCATTTGTTGCTCACTTTGGCTGTATCAGTTTCCTATCGTCTGTGCTCCACCTGCCACATAAATAGAGCGAATGGATTACAAATTTGCTTAGTGACACAATCCCTTTCCTTCCACCCCCTTCTCCAAATGTCATTAGATCCAGACACATGTGCATAGAAGCAGGCTGAGCAAGGAACCATGTGTGCAAATGGATCTTGCACTCACCTATTTCTAGGGTGAAAAGGGGACCAGGGCAATGTTGAGAACAACAATTTTTTGAGGTGGGGAGGGAAATGGCATGGACCGAGGACCAAACCATATGTGACACTTGTCCAACTTGCCTTCCCTCCACCCACTGCCAGCTAGTGTGATAAATATCATTTGGCCCCAAGGCCACTCTCTGCTCTGCTTTTCTAGAAAACAGAAGCTTAACAATCTGATTGGGTCTGTGCATACACCACATACACATATCTACAGCCCTAACGCCTCTGAGATGGGGACTGTTCAGCCTGGAGCAATGTCTGTGCAGCTGGATCAGGGCCTGTGGCTGCAAACTTGAGTACAGGGTTACTGAAATGCCATAAAGGTCATGAGGACATGCTCTGAATGCAGCGGTATATAAGTACCCCTAATTATGCAGGATTGCAGCCTATGATTGTTTGATTTAATTGATCAGAAAGGCCCCAAACGATCAAAGGTGGCTTGCCAGAATATTGTAACAGAAAATTAGAGACATATTGCTTGCACCAACCATATGATATAACCTAGCCCATTTAACGAGATCTTTTAGAGAAGCACTGTTAATTGTCCCTTGTGACCTCAGCCAGGCGTTGCTGGTCCCATGCTGTGGAACATTTCCAACAGAGATTCAGCAGGAAGCTACGATTTTGACTTCCAGGTGACTCCTGTATGAATTTGGTTAACATTTTCATGAGGAGCCATTTTAACAATTGTTCTGTAATGCACTGTTTTTAATTGTATTTTTTATGTTTTTATATTGTTGTACACCACCCTGATATTTTATGAGTGGGTAGTATATATATGCTTAAGTAAGTATATAATGGAGGCCTAAAGTACTGCAAAGAGTGTTCCCACCACAAAGATTTTGTTGTTGTTGTTGTTGATCTGGGAGAGGTAGATGCCATCCATCTTGAAGTAGCTCCCGTAATGACTACTTTACAGACAGTGTGTTCATTTAATTAGGAGACCTGCTGACATGCCTATTTCTGGTCCATCCGTCCCCGCACCGCAACGTTCGGCTTAAAATATTGGCTTAAAATGCCTAAGTAAAAAAAATAGCATTCATAAGTAAGTCTCCAGAAAGCTGACTCTTCCTGCGTACCTGTAAAACTCTCTGCAAATGCATTTCTCAGGGAAAATATTTCCTGATGGCTCTTTTATCAGCAATGTCACTATAATAAAATAATTTTCCCCAGACTGGAGTTGGCTAAAATACAGGCCGGGTGACAGAAGCCAATGATTCAATGTAAGATATTGATGGTCACACATGCCGCTTTCCATTTTGAAAAGCGGTATCATTCTGTGAGGTGCGCAAGTATTCCATCTATCATCCCAAGCACATTAGGGAACCCTGCTATGGCACCGAATCTCTTTTTGATGTGCTATTGCAGTAGCTGGCTACATGGCAAATGACTGTATTTAGGATACTGCCTAACTAAAGCAGCTGCTCCTGGGGTGAAAAACCTCCCCGACAACTCAGCACATCAGCACCTGTTGGATTGATTTAAGCCCAGTGCCCCAAAGAAGAATGAAGAATGACTAAATACATTGCAGAAGGTAAGCAGCGTGCATGCATTAGTGCATGCATAACACAAACATACATGTATTCTAATCAAAAGCATAGTTTTGTTATGGATCCCTAATAGCAGGCTTTGGGCCATTTTAATGGCATTTGTTCAGCCTAGACGACAAGTCTTTCCTCTTCAACAACAACAACAAAAGTGTCTGACAACTTTTCTTCCTCATCCTCATCAGTGGTACCTCATTGTTGGCACCTGCCTGTCTCAAGAGACAATGGAGTGTGCTTGTGTGTGTGTGTGTGTGTGTGTGTGTGTTAGCAGCACCAAAGTGATCTCCCTGGGGCGCAAGCCGGGGCTATGTGTAGGGAGGTCCTGGGCTGCCTAGATGACAAGACACTCCCCCCTCCAGCCTCACTGATGTGGTCCAAAGAAAAGCAGAACAATATGTTTGACATCCGCTTGGCTGCAAGAGTTGATGGAAGGACACGTACAAAGCGCCATTCAACAGTCTTTGGGATTCCACTCTGGATTTGTGTAGGGTTTACTTTTAAGCTTTTTCTTCTCCAAAAGATGTCCCACAAAGCAGCGGAGGTTTAGGAGGTTTTCTTTCTCTTAGATGGGCTACCTTCCCAGGTTGAGGAGCCCCATCTGCCCCTAGTACCTCATAGATGATAATGTAACCATCAGTACAACCAGAGGGACTTACACACCTATCCAAGGGTAAGCCTCAAACAGGCTTACCAAGGGCCCCAAGATGTTGGTGCGCCATGCCAGTGGTTTGGGATGGCCAATCGCCATGGATTATGTGAGCCACCCCTGCTGTAAAAGGCAGGCATGGGGAACCTGGGACCCTCTGAACTCCAACTATTTTTGACCACTGGCCATGCCAGCAGGAAATGATGGGAGTTGGAGTCCAACAACATCTGGAGGTTTTCAGGTTCACTCCTGCCTCAAAGATTTAAGAAACCACTACTGCCTTTAAAACAAATCATTGCACCCCTCAACTATACTAGTTAGAAGCTAGTGCCTTCCACCCTAGCTGGTGCGAGTCAACAGGGCTTGAGGATGTGGCGAGTAAGACAGCTCTGAAGAGTCTGATATTAAAAAATACAATTAATTCACATCTTATGCTGATTCCACTTACGCAGTCGCAGCTTTGTGTGGACAGGGGAAAATAAATACTGTAAATAAATGGAGAACAGTGGAAACCCACCATTCCCCACTCTTCATTTATTTCTTTCCCCCTTCCATCCGTGCACCCAGCAGGTTTTTCCTTGCTTACTGGGCTCTGGGAAGGTTGTGGGAGGGCCCTGGGAATTTCCGGGGTTTCCTGGCTTTGCGTGGTTTTGCATATGCTCATAGACCCCCCAGAAACGAGCCCTCGCATACATTATGTGTTAGGTGCAATACAAAACCAGGCAGGCAGAAACGTAAGGAGCTGAATCAATGAAATGAAAAGAAGCAAGGGGACACCAGATAATATTTTAAGTTTTCAAAGCAAACTGAGGATATGGAAAGGTGGGAGGATCACATTACAAGCCGGTCCCAGTTCTGGAGGAGTGATGCTTGGGCACTCAGGTGGCTTGGGCAAAATCCTACCCCCACCCCTTACTCCCTGATCACACGACTAGACCAGCTCTACCGTTAGGCAGTGACACACACCCTCTCTCCAGTTCCCCACCTCCTGGCAACACTAAGTCAGTATTTCATGAATGCAGAGCTTTTTCTTGAAGTTTCTTCTGTTAAGTTCTTTTTTACCTAACGTTTAGTAGTTCTGGAAATCTTGGATTTCCCCAAGTCTACTTATCCTTCTGTCTTCTGTCTGGATGGTGCCACTTTCGTAACTGGATGAGTAACCTATTTTTAGGATAGGACAGTTCGCCTGGCTGCAGCTGAGACTATTGTTGGTTCGGGGAAGAAGCTTTTCATGGCAAGGAATATTCTCCTGCAGCACAGTGAGAAACAAGGCTGTCCCTTCCTGACTGCTAAGTCTCATTTGTTTGCTATGGTGTGAGTTGTCTGCATGCCTACATTGTGTGCATGAGAACTCAGTGTTAAGCGAGTTTGTTGGTGCTGCTGTGTCCCCCACAGGATACAAATAGTACTGCTGTGGTTATGGATGGCTCTGTAGCCAAGTGGCAAGGTAGCTCCTTATGTAAACAAAGGAAAGAGAAGAAAATGAAGAGAAGAGCCGGTATTCCCAAATAACTTAATTTGTTATCTGACTTCCAAGCTTTCCCATGCTTTCTCTAATGTTAATATAACTTGTAGCCACAGGTCTCTGGAACTGTTTCTCAGGTGCTGTATTATTATAACGGCATTCTGACTGACAAATCAGCTTGAGTGATAATATTATGATAGATGAAACATAATACGAGACGATAATGATAGCTTGCAAAAAGATTTCAAAGTAGCACAGTCGGGGAAATGTT